>NC_090784.1:5907500-6197500 GCF_040054535.1 Antennarius striatus | reverse complement strand
TGGGAGTCAATCTGCTGCTGCAAAACCTCACCCTGACGGGTAGCAGTGCATGCTGACTCAATTAGTATGGAGCAGAGCTATTGCCTCTCACTATTGTACTTGGCTTACACTTTAGCAGCACACGTCAGTCTCACTTGCAGAACAGGACAAAGTTCCTTTCTCTGTTACACACTGTGCTGCCATCATAGTTTACAAAAGGTGTGGATTTAGTGGTGAGTCTTGTCCTTAAGGCTGTGGTAGACACTTAGTCTTTGTTTACAATCATTCATAATTAAACTACACTATTTCTCACAGACTTCATTGAAATATTTCAGCTGGTAGATGATCTATTTTATTTGTCATATAAACGAAGCAAACACCAGTACAGTTTCCAAGTGGTGGTCCACCCTTCTGACACAAGTAGCATGAGACACTGTTAGTACCACAGCTGTTTTGTAAATAGATTTTGTCAGCACATCCTGGCCTGTTAAATGTCAAATCCACTCGATCGCTGTCGGCCATGGTTGTTGTAAGCAGGCCTTTCAACCCTCAGGTTTTCTCTGTAAATACAGGTAATTATCCCCCTTCATTGCAAACCTTTGTGTATCAGTGTATGGGTGAATCAACATTTTACCTTCATCACCTCCCCATGAAGCTGACCAAACTCACCCATGCACAGCTGTGTATGGCAGGTGAGACTTTTTCTAAGGTAGTTTACACGACTTTCTGACTCAAATGAAAGAACCAGTGCTAAAAGAAATGAGTAAGCATCTTTGTGTACACCATGTTGTCCGGATTTGTGTTGATTTGCTCATTTATTTAGTTCTACACAAACACTGTTTTATTTCCAAACTCATCAGGTCTTACGCTGCATATTGCATATTTATGAGTAAGTGCTAGTCTTAGGGGAAATACAGTGACAGCTGCTTTACCACCACACTTTCCGCCAACTTGAAAAGCTCACTCTGCTCTTTGTTTTTGGTGTGAAAGAATGATTTCTGCCTATGATATTACATGTGAAGTCAATTGAGAGGCTTTCACAACAGTGGAAAGGACTATAAGAATGACAGCTGGTAAAATGATGAATCTATAATGATTTTTCTGTCATAAATGCATATATAGTAAAGTATTTATTTTGTCTAAAGATGGCCCTTGCAGTTTGTATAAATCTGTAAAATCTCTCTTTGTTGTAGCGTTGTGTGTGGAGGGTATCGCATGTGTGTGCGCGTGTGTGTGTGTGTGTTTCTGTCCTAAACACTGAAGTGAGTAGAGAGACAAAGAGAGAAGGGGCAGAGGGAGTCACCAGGCAGCTGGGTCTGCTGCCTCAGGAGATGCTCTGTATCCTGCTGATTAGGGCCTGGGTGGCCCTGAGGTTGGCTGAGCATGATGTTGGTGCATGAGAAGGGGGGGGTGTATAGAAGGTAGGATCCTACCATCCATTTCATGCACCGGTGCCTCCCTCTTTCCCTTGAGAGTCCAAGGATGTCACTGCTTGTGAACCATTCACCCTTCAACCATCTCCCTAGCCCTCACCAGCAGGTCTGCCTCAGTTGAAGCCCAGTCATCCACAGCTCTCTTGTTTTTTTAGCTTATGGATGATCAGACAGACACATTGTGAGTGATGATGACATGTGTTGGAAAGCAACTCTGAAATAAAAATAAGCAAGATGAAAAACATGAGGAGATACACTATTTTTACTGCCTATGATGAGCCAGAAGCTGACAGATAATCAAAGCAAGATGCTTAGGGACTCTTAACTGTTGTTGTTTTCTTCTTATCTAATAACAAGCAGCAGTGTTTTTTTGACAAACACAGAGGAAGGCATATAGTGTGACATAATTCTTAAGTAATTAGTCATAGCATATTCAGAACTATTCACTGCACAGGATGGAGATTGTTTGATAGGTGGGTGGAGAGGTTGGAGTTCTTTATACCTCAAGGGCACAATCTGTACGTCACGACTTACCTCAACTCATTGCCCGGCTGTTGCTTGCACCAGCTCTCTCTCATTTACTCTGGAGTCAGATTACGTCCTCCACTCCCCTTTATGTCTGCATTTGCAGACTTTTCTTTCTCGATCAGTCTACTTGGTGACCACTGTGACTGCTTTTCCACTTTATTTACTGCAGTAGACCACAGCGCCATTAAGGGGATCTAGGGTACTCCGTCGGCTCCTCTCACACTGTTCCAGACGCTCCCCTCTCTCACCACAGCTATGCCAAATGTCTACAGGATGTTGATGAGCCGTGCTCAGGAACAAAAACAACCTGGGTTACCTTCAGTCAGAACAGCTTCATGACATTGACTGATAGATGTTTCCAGATGAAAACAGTGGGGATAAAGTAAAACTGTGCCTATGTACCCTTGTAACGAGAATAACGACTTGACTTGATTCTGATATAACGTGTGAGGTCAGTTGAAGATGTTGCTAAGGCTTTTAAGTTTAAGCATACGTACATACACATATATACACTTAGCAACAGCAGACATTCAACACCTGTGGAGTATTAAACCAGGCACACAGTATGCAGTGCAGCCCTTGTATGGCCAGTTTGTGTAGGATAATGACTAGCCTATAGGGCTTTCCCCTTATGCACAAGCACACTCTCTCACTCACTCTCTCATTAAGTCCAAAGCAGCAACAGACACGGTGTAATTTCAGTAGGATGTGGCCATCATCCTTATTAACGTGTGCGTGACTTAATACCAATCTCCCTCCCTTTCTGCAACTGTATGTAAAGCACATAAAATTTGCAATATGTTGCTGCCACAACAACATGAAAGTCCTTAGCAAAGATCTGCTATGTTCTTTGCTTGTGGGGTTTTATCTTGGGATCTAGTGCTTGCTGGGTCCATAATGTCTCAAAAGAAATCTCTAATCCACAGCACCCTATACTGTAGCTGCTAATTGCTCATTAAATCTACTACCGCCTCTTGTTTGATATTCAAAAGACTTGCTGTACCCTGTAGTGCTGTAAAGTCTTAGTCAGGGTTGTTATTCATTGCCTAAAGGGGTATTTATGCCACTTTTAAATTGTGGTTCGCCATCTGGTGGGCTTCTCTTACCCTGGTATTGGGCTACCACTAATCACCAGTTAATAGCAAGTGGAAAAAAATGGAATTAGCATCATTTTCACTGGTTTGAGGTGATAACCAGGTAGCCCACAGATTTTTTGAGGTAATCCACTAACATTTACCCCACCAGCATGCTCAGCAGTTGCCTGTATGTTGTCTTTCTCAACCTTGTAGGTTTGGATCTCTAATGTCTTTGTGTTTTGGTAACATTATTCTTTTAATATGGTTTTTGGACCCTCACTGTTCTAGATTTGGGCTTTTTTCTTAAACTATGCTCTCAATGACAGAACACCGAAGCTCTCCCGAAGTAAAAACTGTGAGAGCTATATCTGTTTGATTTTTTTATAAAAGGAGAAACTCTTGGAGCCTAGTGGAAACCATACATTGAAGGATAATATATGGTACCTTATGACTTCGAGATGAGGCTCTGGAGACTTTATCATGGCAGGAGGGTAATGGAGTCTGGAAGAAGAGACAACTTGGATGAGTGTACTTTTAATTAGGTACAGACGTGGCTTGCTATGTGACTGTCAGCACTTGACAGGGAGAATGGAGGAGCATGATAATGGGGAATGCCAAATCTGCCATTGCATTTCTCCTCCCTCGCTTCAGGCTTCCCCCTCCTCCACTACTTCCAACCATATTCTCCCTCTCCTCTCCCCAATTCTCTGCGCCACGTGGACCTCTATGAGTTCTGACATTTCTCCAGGCAGTGATGAAATCACTTGGGAGGCATACAAAGCAGCCCACTGCAAGGCTACACTGTGTATTCACATTCAATTTCTAGCTGGGCCAGACAAATGTAATTTACCAGCAAGTCATTATTAAAAACAAAATGCTGAAATATTTTAAAAAAGGTCAGACACAGGCACCATTGACAATTTCACCGTTATTTAAGAAATTGATGATTAAAATGTGATTTGAAAGAAAATATGTCGTAACTAAATTGATCTGAAAAACACGTCCATCATTATTTTATCGCAATTCAGTTATTTTGAGTGAGAAATTTAATAAAGAAAAGGAAAGTTGCAGACAATCTCGAAGGTTTGAAATGCTTTGTGCCTACCACAAACTTTTTAAGGTCCAAAAAGATCAAGGGATGAAGTGTGAGAAGAGGATGTGATGCACCCTACTTTCCCTTTTCAGATCAACACCCTTCCACATCATCACAACTGACCCGGAGAATACAGCTGCATACAATTACACAATTAATGCATCGGCTGCCATATCCACAATGTTTTACTTGAGCTTGAGCTTTCAAAAATAGTGTCTGCAACAGTGGCTTGTGGTGGGAGGTGTAAACGGATCTAGCTGACACATTTGCAGAAGTTGGCACCCTGAAAGCTCTGCAAATCAATCTATGTATCAAAGTCAGTTTAGATTATCTCCAAAGAAACTTACAGTATCTGTGCCAGATAGGCTGTAGTCCGAGGCAGAGAAGCTCATCTGTTCAAAATTAGCTGCTCTCTGGTACGGCTTCAGGCATAATGAGATACAAATTCAAGGCTAAGGTCGCAGGTGTGCGTGAAACTTCTGTCATCAGTCCACACTTAAAGTTTACAATACTATCACAACCCCCCATCGTTTCCCCGTTGAGAATACAATGAAGAAGTAAGTTTTGTGCTTCTTTTGTGGTAAGCATTTTTAGCGAGCATCACAGGAGCTAGGCAGAAGCTAAAGGAGAAGGTCAAGGTGCACATATGGTAAAGAAATTGAGGGAGGTCGTCCAGGGGTGGACAAAACCACCTCCTTTGCTGCTGGGAAGACCAGCATCACCAAGAGAAGTACCTGACCTCATTAATCACTTCCTCTTCTCCATGAGGTCACTGCCGATTTGAGTGTAGACTTCACCGTCATCATGCACTACCACAAGATGAGTGAAGGGATAAAGACCCCCCTCTCCCTCCTACCTTTCTTGTGGGCTGCCTGACAGGCACGTGGCAGCTGAGGTAATGGTTAGAGGTCACGGAGGGATCCAAAGAAATCTAGTGAGGGAAAAGTGACAGAAGAACACAACTTTGTAGCACGACTGGCTGGGTTTTATTAAAAATCATGCATGGATGTCGGGCAATTTTATGCTCTGGTGTTTCACATTGGTACCTTGTATTCCATCATTGAGCTCTCACGAGTCAATAGACAAGTAACTGGTAGCATGTGTGGCGAAGATAATTACTACTGGTGACACCATAAGTAAAATATAACAAGCAGAGTAGGGTCTGCTGGTGAGATCACCGCATAGATGAAGTGGCCCCTTGGGATGGCAAAAACTTCAAGAAGCTCCTGACCTCGACCTAACTCGCTGATGACTAGCATGTGTGACTAGCTCACAGGTCAGGACAGCTGCTAGAGACACCATGTGGATCTGAGAAGAAAAATAGGATGATTTGAATTGGAGATGAATTATATCCTCACCTGATGTCTGAATAAGAAACAAGAATGTCAGATGACCAATCAGATGCAGATTTTTACAAAAAATGTAAGACAAAATTGAGACATTGAAAAATATATTAAAAAAAAGAAAAGGTTATCGCCCACAACACACATTATAGGGTCATTTGGGTGGGAGTCGACCATCTTAACAACTGCGCTACACTGTATGATGTGGACATGTGACCATAATAACACTTTTGATTTGTTTTGACATTGTGGGTGGCCGCTACATTTTTCTACAACAAAACAATTGAATTTTCATCAGAACACACAAGACGTACAAGTAAATAGTTGACATGTATGCTATGGCTACATGTTTCACAATAAGTGACAGGTCATATTACATTTTTATTCAATATAATTAACATCAATCATAGATGTTGGGAACAAAGAGACCACATCGTCTGTCGTGTCACAAATTCTAAAGATCTGTCACTAATCGCAGATTGAAGACCTTTCATCTCTAATGTTATTGTGAGGCGAGACATCTTTTAATACAGTTTCCAGACAAATTTGTTCTCAAATCGAAGCATTAGGAATTCATGACACTGTAACGCTAATTTTCACAGACTTCAAATGACGTAGCTTTCCAATCCACCACCAGCCTTCCCTACACCCCCACCACTGACCGCCATCGAAAAGATAATTAGAAACCCATTAATCAGATTATGTCATAGGTTACATGTGGTCTGCATTTTGTTACATTACTCAGTCTGTTAGATAAACAACGGGAGTCTTTTATTCCACTTGACGGTACCAGTGTTTTCACAGAGCTCAAGAAAATTGGTCTGAAGCGATGCACTGGTGTGTGCTGGGTAATTGACCAATTTGTGGGATTTTTCAGATGGCCGTGGCTTGGTGAGCCATGGTGAACCTTGACAGTAAATGTCACAGGCAGTCAAGTAGCCACCTGGGTGGATCCATGGAGGTCCACTCACTGAGAAAGTTAGTCCTCTTGGATTCCTCTTTGTTTGATCCAGATGGATTCACACAAGTTTTTCTGATGGTTTTTAAATTGGAAAGATTTCTATATCCACACCAAAATCTTACCATATAATCATACTGCTATGACTGCTATGCTCTTCAAAGATCAGACCTTTTCCTGGGAGGTCTGCAGCATAAGACCTGACCAGAAATATAAATTTGGCTTGCAAATCAAATAAGAAGTATCAGTTGTCTTTCACCACACTGTGGATTTTTTTTTTTTTTTTTTTTACATATTATTGACCCACTGTACACTCAAGTCATCAAATCTTGCAATCAGACACTGTCTGAAAATGATCCTGTAATGGCAAAGGTTAATTGGCCTTTATAGTTTATATTGAAGTTTTGTTAACTCCAAGATCAACAGTAATTTTCAAACTATGCATTGTTACATTTTTTCTTTTCTTTATTACAAGTTTAGATGTTTTATTACTGGCACAGTAGCAGCTAATTGAGGTCTTTTAGAGGAAGTGGTATTTTTTGAAGTGGTGGTTCTAATGCAGGGGTCTCTTTCATCACAGTTGGACACAGTCTCCAAGCTTTAATGGAAATCATAATGTATGTTCATAACTGCCCAAAGGCAAGGGTGCAGCATCCAGTCTGCATACTGAGCTCCATGAAGTTTTTTTTTAACCTGTTATTGCATTCGGGTGTGAAGTTTGCTGACTTTGACAGCCAATGCACCCATAAGGAATGATAATTGATTGCACTCTAAATGCATGCTGACCTTTTAAAAAAGACAGACGACAGACTTTGCATTGTGGGTTTACTCATCGATGCATGCCATTCTTTTTCTTTATTTCATTTTAGTTATATTATTATTAGTTTTTACAGGGTCAAAATCACATCTCAGGGCAGACCTATAACTATTGCAAGCACTGATTTCTAACTTTGTGTTTCTGAGGGTGTCGCAGTCAACTGCTTGTTTCTTTGTAGACATTTTTTTCAACAGAAGCAGTGAAGTTTTATCAAACCCTGCAGTGATGGGAAACCAGGTCCTCCATCAATCCCTGAGTCCCTGTATTCAGGAGATACCTTCCCAGCACATTTCAAAAACATTTTAATAATTCCTCTCTTAAGTTAATATTAATGTAGCTGAAAAAATAAATAGTAAAGAGAAGGGAAAAGGGTCTCCAGCCCAACCAAAAAACAACCATAAAGAGATGGCCCATTTTCACAGCCCCTCTCACATGCCAGAGGTATATTAAAGCCCCCTTTAACTATCAGTATCTGATGTGTATTCAATCTTTTATTTCCTAAATGAGGGGTTGCCTGAAATGGGGGTCTTAAAACCTGATGTTGCCTCTCACCTGGGTCCCTTTGTTCTGCTGCCAGCTTTATGGGTACATGGAAAGTGAGCCGCTCACCCTGCAGCTGTTCATTGGGACCGCAGACGACCGCCTCCTGCGACCACATGCCTTCTACCAGGTCCACCGCATCACTGGCAAAACTGTCTCTACCGCCAGTCATGAAGTCATGCAATCTAACACCAAAGTCCTGGAGATCCCTCTGCTGCCTGAAAACAACATGAGAGCCATGTGAGTACTTTTACACCATTATGTTGTCTAATCATACATCTCCAACCTCACGCTTCATGTCGAACTCCGTTTAAATTACACCAAAAGCCTCACACATGCATCTCTCTGCCCATTCCGCTTTGGTTTATCTATAAACACGATGCTTGATAATAGCTACTGTGCAACACTGACACATGAAAAGTTATTTAAACCTGATATCTGCTATCAATAGATATATGATTACAAAGAAAGTGAAACAAGTACTGTACTTTCAATGAAGTCATGAGTGACATGATTTGGATTTATGTGTCCAGGGACTTAAATACTATAAGCTTGTGATTTATAGAAATGTTTATAAAAAATGTAATAGATAAATAAATAAATAAATAAACGTCCAATAGGATCCTTCGTTGAATTAAAATATTTTGCAGAAGAATTATATATAATGAACATTAAGAATTCAATGGTCTATGGTAATCTAGTCTCTGAACTGCACCTGAAAAATATTTTTTTTTAAATTTAATTTTAATTTTGTAATAATCATATGATTTAAGACAGCACTGTATGCTGCAGTTCAAGAAAAAAAACATTTTGAATTGTTACAATGGGAAAATCTATGTTGTCCCATCATTATTGATGGTTTTCATTAGAGTATTGCTCATTTTAATTGTTTTAAGAGATTACAATTAGATGCAATAGACACATACACACTACTACTACTACTACTAATACTAATAATACTAATAATAATAATAATGATGATGATGATGATGATGATGATGATGATGATGATGATGATGATGATGATTATAAATTACTATTATTATAAATTGTATTTATTTTGTTGGAAAAATGAAAATGTTCTTTTAGTAAAAGGGTTCTAATCTACATGCATTTGACAGCTAAGATCCGTTTGACCACAAGATGAGCTGACTGACAATAAAATTTCTCCCTGTTGAATAGAGCAGCTGTCTGTTTTGATGGTCTGTGGGATTAATCAAGTTTAGACTTAATGAAAGTGGCGTTAACATCACAAAAAGTACAGTTTTAAATATAATCTTGGTTTAAATTTATACAAATTAAAATTAAAATTTTCATCTTGCCTCCACACGTGGAATAATCCCAGGGGTTGTGCTCCATCATGTGTCGAGACTCTATCTCAGTTCCTGCTTCTCCGATCAGACTAGGCAGCACTGAATTTTGTAAGATGAGTCCCAGAAGTGTGTGTTATGGTTAAAACTGCTGCACCTGAACCTAAGTTACATAAGGCCATTATCTATTGCTGCACCAAAGACTTACATTATTTTAAATAACTAATCAGTTATGAAGATATGAATTATTGCATCTCTGTACTGTTATGCTTCTTTAAATGCTGAGGATTAATATATACATATGAGACAATGACAATTCCCCATTGTACAGCAACCTGAACATTCATCTTGCCTTAAAGTATGTATTCCATAATAATATCCCTTATATTTTATATATACATATAAGGGAGACACAAATTTTCATGATTTAAAGGGTCCCAAAGGATGAATGTAATATAAAAAAAAGAATCAAGAAGAAGTTGCTTTTCCCTTTTGCCTTTAAATCAAATGCTCAAGGAAGAGGAGCGATAGTTTCGCTCTTTCTCCACTGACTTTCTGAAAGGTCAAAGACAAATAAAACCCTTTAACTGTCTCTTTCCACTGAGCTGTTTAACAGTCGCCTTGATAACATAGCATCCATCTCTCTGCTCTTGTGCCAACAATCATTTGATGACTGTGTGGGATGCAGACAGTCGAGAACTGCAATCAAACATTCAGACAGTTTCAATCTGTCTCTTTCCTATTCTCAGAAACTCATTTCATATACATTTATTTTGAAGTAGTATGTTTCTTCTTTCAAAGTCCATGAAGTGCAGTACACTATATGATCATAAATAAAGCCTAAGTGAAGTAACATAACAGAAGGTATGGGTTTTATGTGATATTAAATATGATAAAAGTGGTGATCGTGCTCATATATTTTGAAAACTTTATGTTAGAAAATCATTATCACCAAGCTTAGATGTTTCTCTGCAGAATAGTTGCTCCATATATCCAGTCAGGGTAAAAATGTAAAATCAACCCATGGTGTCCATCATTTTTTGTTTATTTTAAACCTATTTACACACACATCATGCAAGACTGATAAGGAGGGAACACAGCAATTTTTTTTTCTTACTTATTCAAATTGTCCAAACCAAAGTCAAAGGGGAGAAATGACTTGATTTAACATTTACCATATTCCAGGAATAGTGCCCACCACGTACAATAATTAAATGCCAAACCATATCACATTCGTTTTCCTTCACATTTTTTTACCAGCCACACGAGTTTTATTTAAATTCATGAAAGACCATGTCTGAACACTAATGCCTTTTTTCCACTCGGAAAGGGGAAAGAAAATTCACTCTTTCACCTCCCAAATTGTGAAATGAAATAAAAAAAGACAGCTTGGTAAACGGTCTACTGCTACACGTGGCAATGATTAAAAGAGGTTTAAACCCGAACGTGCCGGGCTTCAATGGAGTGATGGGGCTGCAGAGGGTTGGTGCACTTCGATAGCAGTAAAGTGGCTTTGTGTAAACTGACTAGAGCCAATGGGGTGTAGTATGTCCAAAGGCTTCCTCCAGAGAACTGATCATTCTTGGACCACCATGACCCTTTAAAACTATTATGTGAAGTTATTAATGTCCATCTCTGTTTGATGATATGCTGTATTAACAATGACACAGTCATGCACCAGTGAAGTTACAGTGCAGTGCGTGGTCTTTAACATCATTGGCTACTTCACTGCTGGTCATAAAGTGCACCAATCTTGCTCATAGTCAGTGCTAAACACTCCAGCTTTTGTCTATACAGTACATTGTGTAAATTGTGTTGGAAGTATTCTGTGTGGTTATGTATTATGTAAGAGCAGAGAAAGCAGAAATGGGTGCATGCAGGTCTACCTTAAAAACTAAAAACCCAAACATTAAAGTTCAGCTGTCTGTCACCTGTTTGTACAAAGTTGTATTTGATAAATTAAGGTAATTTTTGCCATCCTCTGCCTCTCTTTCAGAATTGATTGTGCGGGAATCCTGAAGCTGCGTAATTCAGACATCGAGCTTCGCAAAGGGGAAACAGACATTGGACGTAAAAACACTCGTGTGAGACTGGTATTCCGGGTGCACATCAACCAACCCAATGGCAGGATGGTGTCCTTACAGACGACTTCGAACCCCATTGAATGCTGTAAGCCCAACACCACTGCGTGCAGTAATGACTCGCAAGCTGGCATGCATTTCCTCTTGGCTTGCTCCTCACATGGAAGGTGGCATCTATTGTTGTACTCCAATAAAGTGAACTACTGTTTTATTACCTTCTGGAGCAAATCAGTGCCTCTGCACCCAACAAGTTTTATATTATCAAAGCAATTTATGTCTCAATGCATAAGAGATTGTGGTAAGAATACCAATTAGAAGGTTCCACTAAGGTCATTTACCAGCCCCGATTTTTGCAAGGTTGAGTGAGAACATTGAAAGGAACCTCTGTTTTATTGTTATTCACTCGTGTATATAGGCATGATGTTATTGGCACCCAGAGGAAGCCAGTTAAAGACGGAGAGACAGAGCTGGTGTTATACTTTTTTTCAATCAAAGTTGATTCATCATAACACAATGCTTTATGTAGTGATTTTCTTGAGCATTTTGTGAACTTATTAAGACATTATGGAGTGGTATAATAGATGAGTCACATCGATGTGATAAGAAATATATGTATCTTTATCGGCATATCTGATCATCAAATGCCAGAGGCTAGCCAAAGTTAAAGAAAGTAGAGGCAGGTGTTTGGCAAAGAGCTGCTATATGGAAAATACTGTCTAAAGATCTGACCATGAAAATATTGTTTTGATCAGCCTTCTTTTTTTCATTGTCATCCATAGAGCAGCTGTTGGCTTAAACTCTTTTAGCTAGGGGTCATGAAATCATCATAATGAAGTTGATAAGTCTGTTTTTTTTTAACCAGTAACTGCTGTTTTACTGGCCGTGTGCTGTGCTTGTGCATCTTGGAGGGCTACAAATTGGGTTGTACTGAAATTTGTTTCCCCTCCCAATAGCCCAGCGCTCAGCTCAGGAGCTTCCCTTGGTGGAGAAGCAGAGTTTGGATAGCTACTCTGCCACCGGCGGTAAAATGATGCTCCTGAGTGGCCTCAACTTCCTCCCTGACTCCAAGGTGGTGTTTGTGGAGAAGGCACAGGGTAAGCTGTCATCAACCAACCATGTTTACGGCCTCTCAATTTCCTCTCTCCATATCTCTTTCAAATGTCCCTCTCCCTTTCTGCCTCCATCACTTCTCTTCAGTCTCTCCTCCCGTCAAAATAGAGCAGGTCTTGCCAGAGAGCCACATGTGGTGTGCATTAAGCCACTATATTTTTAACTAAAGCGTATTTACATTTGCTGAAGTTTCCATTGCCTGTTCACTGGTGCTTGCCACAAGTTAAGGAATGAATCACAACCAGGGCATGTGCAATGTCTCTTTCCCTTACTTCCCCTCTCTCTCTCTCATTGTCTCATTGTTTTTTTTCTGACTCTGTTGCTTTTGACATGTTACCTACTCACTGACTTTCAGCATGGTGGCTCCTTCTTCCACCCATGTCACTGATACATGGTTAAAAAGCTATAACCATTTTTGGTCCAGATTTTTTGGCCATGTGTTTCCTCACTGCGTGGGAGGGAGCAATGGTAAAAACATCACTGATCAAGTTTGCAAGTAAATGATCATTTCCTTAACTGCACCCACTAAATCAAAACAAAAGTCAAGCACATTGATACCTCTGAAGTCGTTGAAACTTCCTTGTGATGGTGAGCAACTGGAAAGGAGGGATAAGAAAGACAGAAAAAAGGATATTCTTTAACCTTGATCATGTCCAGGTTATTCATATTTTCTATGGACACAAGGGATACATTACTTAACCTCAATAGAATGAGTTTACCCTTAGGTTCAAGAAACAACTACACTAAAAATTGAAAATTAAAGATTATTTTCATGAATGAAAAAAGTGTGATTGCCTCGTGAAAACAAAGATGACTTCTTCAGAACTGAAGAAGTCTCTTAGATGAGAGCCGAAACATCTTCAAGAAAGTCCAGTGGATTGACTTAAACAGCTTTGGTTAACCATAACCTGGATAACTGAGAACCTACACAGACAAACAAAGATGTAAGAATATATGTGTGTTTGTGTGTGTATCTCAAGTTTGAACTTCCTTTCAATATTAATGACCCATACGGCTCATTGACCTGAGGATTAACTTTGCAAAGCCTCCAAAAAACCTTCATGTACTGGAAAAATGAGAAAGTTGTGTGTAGCATTCAAACTGAATTGGTTGAATTTGACCTTTCACTGATACTATACATTTTTATGAAAAATTGACACCCATCATTATATCATAGTTTATGTAAAATATAAAACAATTTTAGTCGGTTTGGACCACCAGTTGATTTAAGTAGGATGGAAATATTTTGTTGGAAAAAGGCTGAGTGTAAATCATAACTTAAACCCATGATCAGAGCTTCAACACAAGGAGAAAAAGCCAGGCTTTAGTTAAGGCTTAGTCTCGGATAAAAAATAAAAAAATGAATGAATGAATGAATGAGTGAATGAATGAATGAATGAATGAACGAATGAATGAATGAATGAATTAATGAATGAATGAATGAATGAATGAATGAATGAATGAAAGACGGAGTAGGACACTACATCATGTTTTATTCCTTACTCCCTATCCTAAAGTGCATTTGGGGTTAAAGGATCACGGTACATGAGACGGGGAAGCGTAGGTGAATTTGGGAATAAGGGTCTTCCTCCTCCTGGCTCTACTTAGTCATGCAGGAGGTTCCCCTGGAGAGGAAAGCCCATACATACACAACAGCTTCACCTGTCTACCCTCTGCTATTTGAGACTCATGACCTCTCCTTGGTAGCATTTCCTTTTTTTTAACCCCCTTCTCTTCCTCTCCTCCCACCCAGGGTCCTCCATTTCCTTCTTTCCTTTTTTTCACTCCCTATTCTGCATTCTTCTTACTTCTATCCACGATACCCGTTAAAGACATTAGTCAGCGTGGAGCTCTGTGCTAGAGGGATCCCCCACATTCATGCATGCCATCAGAATTTCAGAACTTTGTTTTCCATCTCTGTTTTGTCAAGAAGAAGCAAGGGAGATAGTAAGGGACTTGTCTGTCTGCTACTTAGTCTGCTTTTATGTAGAAGATCGATGACCAAACATTTCAAGGACAAAGAGTCACAGAAAGTCCCAGTACAACCTAAAAAAATATTGAATCTTGGCATTTTACTCAAGGAATCCTACTGTATAATAAAGGTTGTCAGACTGCAGATTTCTCCGATTGTTGACTTTAAAGGACCTTGAGGATAAGGAAAAAAGGAAACCAATAAACTCATAATTATATTCCAATTTAATTCTATTTTCCCCTGGAAAAATTCATAACCTAATGTACCAATGAAATACAAGGTGCCACAATAAATGCAGACATGTGCTTACAGACACAGTGGGACGCACACATGTGTACACACAGCCGAGGTCTGCACAGCACAACACCAATCACTGCTTCTTCCACTGTGCTGAAAGCTCTCGCGGCTGCTGCCATCAGATCGGGACGGCTTCTCACTTTCCAAAACTGACTCCAATAAACACCTTCCAGAAGATTCCACAAGTCCTTAGGAGCAGCAGATTTTTTAGAGTCCCAGTCCAACTTGTGTAAATAATTATACGATCATCCAAGTTGAGTCAGAGGGTGATCGCACATAGCACAAAAGGCTTTTAGCATAAATGGGACAGCAGTAAATCACAAATACATGTATTTATACGACTGTTTCCATTTGCTTTTGCACTTTCAAGCTTGTAACTGCTTTTAGCATAAACATACCCATATGCCTGTTTTAAAATTGTCTGCCATTTACAATTTATCACTGAAATCGTAAATAATGGATGACATTAACATTTCAGAATCTGCCCCATTAACAGTTACTTAACTGATGAGAGGGGAGATACACTCACTAATCCTCTGCAAATCGTTTATGGTGGTGCAGTGTGTCACCACTTGACACTCTGTTGAGGGATCTCAAAAGTCAGAAAATGGTTACTTAATTCAGATCAAATAAACCTATTTGGGGTTCCAGGAAAAACCTGCACTTATGCTCCATAATTTCATTATTGCATAATTCAGAATGCAATTTTAACTGAGTATAAATTTAAATCTTTTCGCTGTCTGGCTTTTGTTGCCACTTTAATCCACAAATGAACAGATATAGCTGCTGCCACTGCAGGAGACCTTTATGTGAAAATAATTACTTCTACTTTTAAATGCCACATCCTTTCCCAGTGCTCCACTTCATCACCCACAGGATAACTGATGCAAACTCTATGCATCCACAGCATGAGCAATTATGTGTTTGTTGTGTATGTGCGTGCATACTATTGTCTTTAGCCTACAGGCCTGTTTGTGCTGTGCAGTCGGAAGTGTTTTCAGTGAGTAATCCAACAGGGATTCCCTTAAGAGGGGTGAAACGGAAAAGACAGGACCTTCTGAGGCCACGTAGAGGGAGACAAAAGGAAGTGGAGAAGAACAGGGGAGGTAGAAAAAGTGAGAACTTCCTTGGAAATCCTTCCTGTGACCTTGACTGTTGGGATAGTGCATAAAAAGGATAACATCCTGCCCTGATGTTTAATCTTGTTGCCAAGAAAAGGGTCAATTGCTCTAGGTCTCCTCACAAAACTTCATGCATTTGTGTCGCTTCCATAAATAAACACTTAATTCATCTTTGGTGAATAACTCAGACTGCTTTCCTAGATCATCATAGATCACACTTAGCGGGGAGTGAAAATGGATATAGTAATAGTCCCAAAACTTGAGGTCTCCCTGTTGCAATGTCAGCTGTCTTTCCAACAGTAATTATTCTTAATTACTCAAGCTTCATTTTGTGATGTTCGGTTATACTCTTATTGTTTTACATGCATGTGTAGAGTTTGTATCAGTTTTTCGGTTTGCCCGACCTGCTCTTCTTGGCACTAGAGTTGGAGGACATACCTGGTGTACCTATTGCAGTGTGTGTTCTGGCTTGCCCTGCTTTCCATGGGTGGAATGAGTGCTTGAGGCAGGGAAAATAGAAACGGAAAGACAGACAGACAAATACAGAGTGAGAGAGAGAGAGAGAGAGAGAGAAAGAGAGAGAGAGAGAGAGAGAGAGAGACAGAGAGAGAGAGAGAGAGAGAGAGAGAGAGGGATGGGGAAAGCCTACACTCTGACTCAGAGGGGAGGTAAGGGAATTCCCTGGTGTGCTCGATAGTTTTTACATCTGGTTGGATTGGAGCATTGCCTGGAGCTCTGCAGCACCGCACAGTCTGGGCTACAGCTTCCCCACCTCTGCCTTCAGGATCGTCTATCTCACAGCCAAGACTAAGAGAATTCAGCGCTACAGCGTAATCTGTCACATTAAGGCAGCGTGACCTATATCAATACCCCTAGGTATTACTCATGGGAGATCCTCAAATGCAATGAAATAACTGGGACCTCGTATAATTCAAAGATAGCAGACCAAATGGAATGTTATCATGGTTCAATTCCAAGACTGTACTTTCTTTTGTACTTTCAACTTTGGGCAAATATAAACAAGAGACAAATGAGGACTTCTGCCAGTTTGTCTAGACTGCCCTTTAACGTGAATGATTTTGGAATACTGGTGCTTCTGAAGTTTAAGGTTAGTCTCCACCCCTTTCTGAGACTACACTATCCTGTGTAATTATGATGGTGTACTGAATCCAAATCAATGATGTATTTAATTATGTATAATAATTGTAATTCAAGGAGGAGTACCCCAATGGAGCTGCAGAGACTTAACCTCGATTTTCCTCCCTTTTTCAAAATTAACAGGTCAAGAGTGAATCATGCAGCATTTGAAATGAGATCTAACCTTTAGAATCCTATATTTGGCTGTGACATAAAACTTTTCAAAGTTCTGGCTCTGAAATGTGTTTCATTTCATGTGTGTCATACACCTTTGTGGAATTCTACTTCTTTGGCACATATATTTATCAAAGTAACTAGTTGGATCATACAAGTGTCATCATTGAAAGAAGTCTAGACTATTCTTTGGACTCCAGCCTTTCTTCAGACTGGTCTGAACAGGTTGCGGACAAACAAGTCATATATCTCATCGCAATAGGAACATTATCTACAAACAGGTTGAGGGACACTGTTCAAATACCAAAACAGAATCCATGCTTCTTTCCCTAGGCTGAACAACCCATCTGGCTGATCATCCAGTCATCCTTCTGTCCTCAGATTATTTTTGTACTGAATGCCACATAGAAGTCTATATGTAAGACTGAAATCTAACTACTGGAAACAATCCACCTCAGTCCGCCTCCACAGGTGACAAGTTAACTCCGGCTTCCCCCTGTTATGCACCCATAATAACTCACCTCTTGGCTCTAAAACCTTCAAAAAGCTACTCCCAGGTCATCATTTATATGTAAGCCTCTCAATCTGAAGTAGATCCACCTCTCTCCAGTTTCACCAGTTTGGCTGAGGTCATCAGCATCAGAGAGGACAGCAGCTGCAACTCTATGATATGTCATGGGGGAACCCCTTTGGCCTTTTTGGCCTTTATTCCTCATTCAACAACAAGGTGATTGACTTGAAAATGTGTATAGAATTACAGAAGGATTTTCGTCCTGGTAGCAGAAAACAGAGCGGTATTAAATGGAAAATAAACTTGATGTATGTAAATAGGAAAGAGCATAACATATTTCTGAAATCCTATCTGCAGTAGAGACATTGCTGAAAAATATGTCTGTGTTGTTTCACAAGACAACCTACGCAATTAGGTATGTGAATCAAATTTTCCATTCTCAAAAATAGTAAAGTGAAATCTCTTTGGTTAGTGGAAGTCATTGTACGCTACAGGAGATTTTTGAAGGGAAAACCAGGTCTGGAAAATGAAAACTTGGTAGGTCAAAGTAAGGACAAAGATGTCGTTACTCAGCCAGCTTTGGCTTCGCAATTACAAGCAATGAGTCTAACTGAGATGTGATAGATAAAAACCAAAGGAACGTCATTTGCTTTGTATCTGCAGTGATTGTTTGCCGTTTGATGATCATCACCAAGGTATTTTGTGTAGAATATATTTATCTTTGACCAAGTTACTGTCAACAAAAAAAAATAAAAACGAGAGAATTCATTTGTGTTTGATTTACTTTAATAGCAATGTTGCCATGTTTTCACTACGTTCGCAACATTGTGTTTTGGCAAAAAATGAAGAAAGGATGACTCCAAGAAGCCACTCCCTATATGTGGTGTAATTGCCTGATGAATGAGTGTGTTGTCTTGGCTGTCTGTGTTGATGTTAGTCTTAGTGGATACCATTTGCACAAATGAGTCATGTAGAGCAAGAGACAGAGGCTTGGTTTACCTTCTAGAAAGAGAAGAAGTGTGTGTTTGTGTTTGTCTGTATACTCGTGTGCATCTGATTATTTCATTTTACCAGTGACCTCTCCAGATACAACTCCTACACCACCTATTGTTTTGTGTTTTTCCCTCTAATCATTCAAGTCAAAGGACAGAACAAAGGTAGAAGATACTGCATCTGTGTGTGTGTTATGTGTGGGTGGAGGCTGTGCAAAGGAGGAGGTGTTGTCGGGAACAGAAGCGTTTTGCAGATGTTACAGGGAGGAAGGAGTGAACGGAAAGTTCTGTGGTTATCAGTCGTGCAGCACTTTCTGACTTGCTAAGGTATGCCACTTTTGGACACATCCCGATTCAGTTGCAGCCTTTTATTTGGTATGGAGTGATAATTGAAATGTTTGGAGGGGGAAATGAGGGAACCTATAAAGGGTGAGAGAAACAATGACAAGGAAGGAAGAGAGCGAAAAGAAGTTCCAAAGACATGTTTATTACTGGAGGTTGGGATTGACGTTGTAGTCTAAGGTTTCCCTCTTGGAGTGTCTCCCAGTGCGGAGGCGGGTGACATTCCCTAGACATTTCCCTAGACGTAACACGAGGAACACTCATCTCTGTTTGTTTCTGTCTCCCTGCTTTACATTGACCTTCCGTCTAACTGCCCTTCAATACCCTTCTATCCGAAGTTTCTTATGAGCACTGCCGTCCACAAGCACAGTGACCCTTCTATTCTGGTCATCAACTTCATCTGCAGTACACCAAAACACATTTCTCCATATGCAACTCTTATTTTCCCCATTTCAAATAAAAAAGTCCTTATCTGATCTCTCCACCATCTGTTTTTCTCCTTCCCTTCGCTTTAATATTGCCATTTTGAAAGAGATATCTACTGATGTTCACTCCCTGAATAACAAAGCTGACCACCCGCCCCCACTAGCATAGCTCAACAATAACAAACCAACCATGACTGCAGTCCTTTCCTTTACTTATTGTGTGATGTGAAAAACATAAAGCTGCTAACAGTTATTTGGAACCTGAATATGATTATCTTATCTGATGTCTTCCTGTCCCAAACGCAAAGTGCAACATTACTGCAGCAGTTCTACTGGTATCCATAAAGCTGCAGCTGCAGCCCAATGTACAGTAGCAGTACCACCATGCCCATGCTATTGCCTCACATGCTGTGCCACTGACACAAAGACTGTTCTGTGTCACTTCTATTTTTGACAGCCATAATGACTCATCAGCTCGGAAAAAAAAAGAAAGAAAAAAAGGCACTGCGGTCGGTGCTGATTGCCATAGCAGAGCCCAGAGCGTCTGTTCACTAAGGTGTGGCATGAATTCACAGGGAAAAGTTAAAGAATGTGAGCTGAGCTTTTGCAGGGCTCCCGGCAGCTGCACTGCAGGCCTGCCTTTGCATGGTAGCAAGGGAGACCTGCTCACGGCAACAAAAAGGGGATTAGAAGACTGAAATTGAAGTTTGTTTGGTTGTTTGTTTGATGATCTTTTTTTATATTTGTCTGTTTCTGCAACTTCATTCAATGTCAGAATAAATACGGGAAGGAAATATAATCAAGGATTTAATGAGAGAAATAAAAGTTCTTTAGATATATTTAGTTTGCCATACCAGTTAATTTACAAAATCTATGCATGCAAGTAATTCTTAACTTATGGTTTTTTGTTTTTGTTATTATTTATTTATTTCAATTGATTTGTGTCAAATAAATACACTGCTCAGTACTTTTCAAAACTTGCAAAACTTTTTCTTACCCTTTTTAAAGATTGATGTTATTTTAATCCGGGCTTCAGACATTTTGCTTGGTGAATGGCAAAATGCTACTGCCAAAGTACGGACCTCCTCCTCTTTCCTGATATAAGGATAATCTCCTGATTGTAGCCACCCTCCATTTAAGATCCATTTTGATTGTCTGATGAGATGGAGTTGGAGTTCATAATGAGCCCTACTAAATATTGTATTTTATGCTTTTGTCAATAGATGGGCATCATCTGTGGGAGACAGAAGCCAAAGTTGACAAGAACTCCTTCAAAACTGTAAGTGCACCTTGCTGACATGACTCACTGGAAATGCTCCTGCTCCCTTCAGTCCCATCCTCCCTTGACACTTTCTCCTTTCCTCTCTCTGTCGACTCCTCATCTGTCCCTTGTAATGATGTAACCTTTGCTAAGGTATTGCTAGTTGCCGCTCAGACAGTAATGATTAGTCCATGCAATCTTGAATGGAATTTTCACAAAATCTCCTCACACTGATGGAGTAAACATGGCTTTCCACATTGTTTTTGCACCTGGGACCGGTAAATATTCCACTTTCAGACTACGAATGGTAGCATTAAAAACCTTTGTACAAGCGCGCAAGTCTTTCAGTCCTCCCAGAAAAGCCAGACATTTGATTCACAGTGAAGTCCTGTGACGTGGTGAATTGGACCTAAACACTACATCTGTGCCAGGACCACGCAACATCGGTAGATTGCATGCCTCCTGTTACCTGACTCTTTTCATGCGAGCCATAATATGAAAATAAACCACTCCACTGCCTTTACAGACACTGAGTCACACATTTAAATTGTGTTAATATGAAATGAGTGTAAGGGAATCGTCAAGAGAGGAAATAAAGCAAGTGTTTTGGTCCTGTTGTAGACAGGACTCTGGAGTTAATTAAGATTTCACTGATGTTTGTTAGATGTCTGATTTCGGGGATGTGAGTGCAGCACAGGAAGACCTGCTGGGTTGCTTCTGATGACACTGTGTTTAGATTTGCTGATGTCATTCACCACTACAGTTTCATGCTCCCCATAGTGACCTATTTGTGTGAACTTACTGAGACAATTTACACTTGAATCTTGCCTGATGTAAACCATGTGAATCTGAATGCTAAAATTTGAAGGTGTTTTTTTTTTTACCTTGTTACTTCGGTAAATTACTTGGTTGCATCATGAGAGTAAATATGAATGTCTAATTGGCCTGCAGGGCTGTCTGACGTGTTATAGCTAGAGTCCCAGATGTTGGTGTTCAAGGCTCGGCCGGGAGGTGTGGTACTGGGATATGAATCTAATGAAATACAAATACAGTAGTGTGTTTATTGTAGATTCAAAAAACAAAGTAGGGGACGACAGCAAGTGAACACTGCTCTGCTTCTTAAGTCAGATGCTTCCAGACTACTTAAATTGCTCCAGCCTGCCTGCCTGACTGTTTTTATTGCCATCCAGAGCGTGCTAACTTTCATTGGTGAGAACAGAGAGGGAGAGCCATGTGCATACGCATTCAATCAACCACCCGCAGGTTTCTTTTTCGTCATCTGGAGGACAGACCAGGGCTGCGGATGCACTCACCTCCAAACCTTCACCCCATCACTCCGTCCTTCCACAATGATGACCAACAAAAACCTTCCCTCTGTCAATGCTCCCCATTCTTGTCTGTTTAAGCCCCTGTAGGAGTGACAGCCATCCTTGCAAATAGACCTAAATAGTGAGACAAATTCCCTCTATGTTCCCTTGTCAAATACAAAGCAGTCAAAAGTTCACATCCGTCCAGACTTGTTGAGGTCTTGCCTGAGCGGGAGGGGACAGGCGTGCAGTTCCACGGGGAAGCATGGCTGTGCAAACATCCAACTACCTCTCTCCTCTTGCTGTATGGGGACAAAGCTAAAGCCCTAGGGTTTTGCTCAGGGACAAATAGGGTCATTGGCCCAACCTCATGGGCTCCACCACAGATTTAGTCCAGAGGACCTCATTTAGACTGAGCTGAGCTGTTAAGCTTCTGAAAGCCTTACCACACATTTACATTTATAGACTTTCATAATGTTTCTATGGTGTCAGAGGAAGTATATCATTTTATCTTATTTCTACTGCAGAGTGGTCTTGTTGTGGAGATCCCACCTTACAGGAACCAGAGAATATCCAGCCCGGTGCAGGTTAACTTCTACGTCTGCAACGGCAAGAGGAAAAGGAGTCAATACCAGCGCTTCACCTACCTGCCTCCCAATGGTAACCATCATGAATATTTTTCACCTTGAATAATTACCACTGACATTGAAAGACGTGTGTGTTAGACAAGTGGCACAGTTTTCTTCCATCATGTGGAGTATTTCTCTAGGTTGTGACCTCCATCCACTGTAGTTTACCACGGCTGTCAATGTGCCAAATATGTGGCTGGTTTGTGAGCCAATGTTTTTGTCATTATGCCTGGCACCACTTGGCTGCAGCCTTTGAGTGAGAGCAGAAGATGTGAGGGTGTTAGTTCTGTAGTGAGATGGCGTTCCCAAGTGATGATTCTTACCCGCTGAGTGACAGAGCCTCCAAGCATTGTTGATGTAAAGAAGTCAATCCTCCAGCATCCAGACTTTCACACCACACCTCACAGAATGCCCCCCCCCTGGCTCACAATCACACCTAGGATCACACATACACACGCACATACGTCTACCAGGCAGTGCTGTGCTTTCCCCTGTCATTCATGTAGCAACCTGAAATTTCAGGAATACCTCTCTCTGTGTTTATCATGAGTCCCAAGGTCTCTGTGTTTATACATGGCTTTCACTTTGGAATTTAAAGAATGCATTGCTTAGAGTTTAGCTCAGCCTCAAAATTATATTGTGAACTGTTGACTTTTCACAATATGTGCAGGTGGAATATCAGCTTTGCCATCGCTTTCCAGAGCTTTTTTACTTTTTTCTCAGGAAAAAAAAAAACAGATCTCATTTATATGTGTGGAGTCTTACTGTTAGCTGTTGATCAGCTTTACTGTCACATAAGCGAATCTGTAAGAAATTTAAAAAAAAGAAAGTCTGGCATCTGAAGGTGGAAATGGTGACAGTCCGTGTATAACTGACTTCACCACACAGCTGGTTTAGGGATTTCAATCAGCAAACCTCCATTTACAAGGCCCTCCTCCCATCATGACAACCAGTGAAATCCATTAGATCAAAACACTGGTGTCTCGTTCTCATTGATCACCGTCTAATGGATCTAATGCTGCGTGGTTTTGCAGGCTTTGTTAACAAGATGTCGCTTTGAGATTATTAGCCAATGTATTTATGGCAACAGGAGATAATGACGGGGATATTTTGGTTGACGCTGATAGAAAGTAGCTCAGAACCCTGTTTGGAGATGGCTGCTTGTATGAGGAAAGAGTGCATTATGGGACTGGGTCTGCGCCGGACAAGTTCTGTTCACATGCAGTGTCCATTTCGTGGCGTATACTTCCAACGAGAAAGAGACAGAAATAAATGCCGAATGCTTCTCAACTTCCACTATGCATCTCTAAATCATTTCCTTGAGCATAAACACAGCTCTAATTAAAAGATGACTTGTTGTGCTCTCTCTTTCACTGCCAAGTAAAGCACAAGTACAGTGCAGACCACACAAGCAGGGGCCAATGTCTCAAAGGAGCATAATTAACTCCCAAGAGTTAAATCAAAGAGGCCATGAATCACAATCTATTGGGATCTATTTTCAGATTTACCATGCTTTTAAAGGCACCCATTAAACAGACAGCACAGCATATTTCTGAAATCAAATAATCATTGTGTTAAAATCAAAGAGGAAATCCTCAGGGGTAATTTACAACTTTGGTGGATAGCAGCTGAGACCAAACTGCCACTAACACTTGCTTTGCGTTGTCAACAAGATTTAAATGCTAGCTGACTAATCAAGGTTCTGAAACTCACACAAAATGAATTATAAAGCTTGTAATCAGTGTAAATAGACCATCAGCGATGATTATACTACATTCACGGTTTCAGTGCAGCAACAAAGACTGAGGAAATCCGAGCAAAGCTGTTTGCTTTTGAGGGTTTCAGTATGTGTGTCAACACTGAAAGAAACAACCAACATTGTGGCCAGGTAGCAGGGGAGGACACCCACACACACGTTACATGCACACCCATAACACACACTTGTCAACACTTTTTTTTCTGCTTGTATGAAAAGACTCTTCCGGCCTGCTGTCCCACTTCAAGCACAGTTTTGGTCACTGACGTTGTTTAGAGAGAACATGTCTTTCACACTCTGGTGTCTGCTCATCTATAAAAAGACAAACCCAAGCCTGAAAATAGCCTGACTTGTTTGAAACAGCGGAAGGATGAAACACTCTCTGGGACGCAGATGCTAGTGAAAAGCCACCTTTATTTTCCATTCAGGTCATGTGATCATCTTGTTATCCTGGTGCAAAATGTGACTGCCAAGTAAACGTGTCAAAGACAAATATCACAATGCAAAAGAGAGTGTTTTGTTTTTGAACTGTTAACATCATTTTATCTTCTGTCGACACTGTCATGCATCCAACACATCATTACAACATTACGATCAGACACATACATTACAAGACTGTATAAGAGAATCATAGCTACTCTCACTCTGGTCTGCTGACAGTTGAAGAGGAGCCTCAGCGATGTGAATAGAAGTGTCGTTTAGTTATCTCAAAACAACGTCATTGGGATGGACTGCTAATGTGTAATGTGTAAGAAACACATTTCTTAAAATCTCTCATTAGCATTGTTGAGTATGACAGAAAGACTGCAGGTCAGTAATGGTCATGAGAAAAATGAAAAATCAAGCTAAAGTAAAGAATGTACTACAGTCAAATACTCACAATGTGCACAATATAAAGCAAGTAAGTTGTTATTGAATGTAAAGTACAGCTGCCCCCAGCAACTACTGTAGATTAAGAATATATTTGATGTTTACATGCACATCATCAGCGTTTGGGGATTGCATGTCAAGTTTAAATCCTTGTCTGAGATTCAGAGATGTACACGCACTACAGATGTCCTCGTCTGGCTCCTGAAGTGAGACTCACTTTTCCGAGCTTCCATCCAATCATTCTTGCGTGAGTAGGGCTGTGACGTGTTGCTCTTCAAATCAGAACCAGTTTACGAATACCACATTAAACAACAAATGCCAAAGAAATACTGGCAGTGGTCGATGCTGAAGAGGAGAACTTCTCAGAAGCCCCTTTTTTTACAAGCCATTTGGAGATTCCTTTGTAATATCAAGTTCTATTCTTAACGCAAATGGGTGCTGACTCCCTCCGCTGCCTGGTTTGTGGCTGGAGTTGGAGAGGGGAAAAGGCAGAAATTCTTTCTGTGACACATATAGGAAAAGCTGATGAACCACACATTGTTCTTTATTGTAAATATTTGCACAGTCATGTTTTTTTTTCCAAAAAAAACTAGACAAAGACTGAACTGTTTCTGTCATGGCCGCAGCTTTGGGCTTCATCAGCTTCATCTACATTATACTGAGGCCCACAGCATACATGGTGTCCAGGTTGTATACACAGTGGAACACAGAGAACCAGTCACCTTTGAGATAATTAACTACCACCTGCTACACGTTAAATCTCCCTGCAAATTCATGCATTTAGAGTAAGATGAGTTTGGAATTTCTGCAACAACACTATCATTTATTTCTTTCACTGTAGCATTTTAAAGTGAAATCCCAGCCAAAAACTAAGAATTGCAACCTTTAATATCTGTAAATCCCCCCTTGCCCAGTGGCTACTAGACAGTGTCTCCTTGAGTAATTTGCAATTCTACATAAACTCTGTTTGTTTGCTTGACCTCACAAATCAAATACATTCATACAGACAGAATGTCCCCTTTAGTGGTAATGGGTGCTTAATAAAATAGTCGGATCAGGACTGATCAGTTTAATATGAGCAGACAGAGGGGAAACTGCCACAGATGGAGAGAAAAGCATGTGCAGAACATCAACTGTCTGTGGGCCATAACCCACAGGTTGAGAGGAAATAAAAGCCAGCTGAAGTCGGGACTTGCCTGGTGAATCTGTTTTCTCAGTTCACATACAAAGTGAAAAGGAGACACAGAGATGAATCAAACTGGAAGACGACCACTGTTTACATCTGTAGCAGAGGAGGGAGAAGCATGGAAAGATGTCTGAAATGTTAAATAAAAGCCATTCGTCTCGATTCTGATTTTTTTTTTTTTGCTCCGAGTCAGATGGAGTACAAATTATAGAAAAACAGCGTTGACAAATGACCTCACTGGAAAAGAAAACCCTAAGTTTTAATGAGTAAAAGCCCACCTGTCGATTCTAACTAGATTACAACATATGGCTGCAAAAGGACAACAGCATGCCTTCTGAGCGACTGTATATCCAATATATTTCACTCAAAGAAATTCCCATTTTGATATGAATCAAAGGGAGGAAATCTTGTGACTTTTTTATTATGTTAGATTTAATTAATCTTAAAAAGGGCGCCTAGATAAAGCCAAAGTAGTTAGACAGATAGGCACTTTCATTTCTCTTATGATGTAAATCATGATAAGTGCTCTTGATCTGCACAGTAACTGGCAAAAAGATTTATTTAATTTTGAAAAATTCCTCCATCTTTGTAAAACCACTGGACATCCACTACATTGCTTTTTCAGAACCAGAGATCTGAATGATTAAATTAATAGCTGCATCTAAAATGTACATCAGCGCCAACATGACAAATATGTTGTTGACTTGAAGCCAAAATGATTGAATTTGATTATGACTTTCACGTGACATCACTAACTTCACACTCTTGGCTCCATGGCTCCAAGAGTATCACTGAGGGAAGTGACTGTGGATGTTATGTGCACCATGTGACACGCTTGTTATTCCCAAGACCGTGGATAGGAGGCCCATTCATCATGGGACTCACCTTACACTGCTCCCGGAGATGCTGGACCTGCTCCCTGGGCTATGAAAGCAGACAGAGTTGACGTAAATGTGCTCCCTTCTGCGTGTTAACGCTACATCCCAGAGGCTGTACACATGATTAATGTCTTCTTGAATCCAACAAAGATAATAACATGTTGATAAACAGCCTGTTTTTTTCTATACCTTTCATTTGTACACTGTGCTTCTGCCATCTCTCAGAGGTTCGACTGTGGATAAAAACCAGTACAGTTTGAATAGACATCTTATTCGTATTGACACGGGTGCACCTTTGACTAAATGTCATTTGGAGTGAATGTAGCCAAGAACTCTTAATGGTTGGCATCAAATGCTCACCACACCCATTAACATATTTAACAATGTGTAGAAATAGAAACAGTGTGTCCATTGTGACTCAGAAGTCTTTGCTATGCATCTGGGTATCTTAACAGAGCCCTATTAGTTTAGTTCTGGCACAGTCTGAAAATATGTACTTACATAATAACTCAGCAGTGGGCTTTAAAGTCTGGAACCATCTCTCAACCCAAGTCACGTAATTCTGCTGTGAAATTTCTTAATTAAAACTGTTTTTGATGACTACACCTGACACTTGAAGCACGTGATACCTGTCAGTCAGAACTAATCAGGAACCAAGACAGACAGCCTGCAGTGGACTTGAAATCAGAAGAGGAGGTGGGATGATCAAGTGGGGTCACTGCACTCTCCTGCATTAGCCGAGGCCTGAAGCTCCTGAAACCACAAGCACTGCTCTACAGCCTCTTAAAGAGCTCAGGCAGTCTAATCAAAATCAAATCATCTCCTTTTTTCCACTCTCTCCCTCTATCTTTTGGTCCTGGGAGAAACAATTACTGCACGGTGTGGAGGCAACAGAGGGGTCCGAGGCTCTCTGAACAGCAGCAGCAACAGCAGACGTTCAGTGCTGCTGTGCAGTGCTAAAGTACTCTTTCATTGTATATCAGAGCTGGAGCAGAGTCCAAAGAAAATAGGTCTTATTCATGATTAGAGCCAGCTGTGGTTTTCCACATTGATGACTCATCCATTTTTCTTTCCCTCCTATTCTTTTGCTTTTTTTTTTATTTCATGGTGTGGTAAAGAGGGTTGCTGGTTGGGAGGCAGGGCGGTTTCTCTCAGAGAGCGCAGCCAAGTTGACACCATGCCCATATCCACTGGTGGCTGTTTGTTTGGATTATGAAGAGTATCATAACCACAATTATGCCTGCTCATTGCTATACTCAGTCTTGTGCATTCGTTTTGCCACGTGGATTCCCTGCACAATTTTTAAAAGCTCCACCTTTCTTTCTATTTTTTTCCCCAGTGCCGATAATAAAGACAGAACCCAGTGATGAGTATGATTCTCTGGGGACTACGAGACTGCCCATGCATTCAAAACCCTATTTCAGCCAGCCCAGGTTGACTCCCATCATGCCTGTTGCTGATTCTGATGCCTGCTTGGTTGGTGGCTACCCTTCATGCCCACCACGCCATCATGCCATATCAGCGACACCCCCAAACTCCAGCCCCACCCTGCATGACCTGTCACCTGTGCCATACAGCAAGTGCCTACCCAACAGCCCCAGCCATGGAGCGCCACCAGGCCCTGTTGTACCCCACATCCAGGAGACTCCTGGCTGCCCCAGCCTCGCCCACCCAGCATCACCGGACCACAGCCCTTCCCTAGGGATGCTCCATTCCCAGAGCAGCCCAAGCCACCTCAACAGCCCAGGGCCTCATGGTTACCATCCAATCTATGCCAACAGCAGTCCCTCATCCTCCCCAGCATCCCATCCCTCCACTCCCAGTGGGACAGCAGAGAGCCCAATCATTCAAGCATACAGCCCCAGTCAGGCTCAGGCAGTAGCCAGCTCACCCAGCCTGTTACCTGAAGATGCCAGTCCCCCTTCGATGGCCATCACCGTCAAACAGGAGCCCCAGGAACTGGACCAGATGTACCTAGATGATGGTAAGTCAAGAGAAATGAGGTGCAACATAGACTCTGCAAGTTTCCATTTGATAAGTCAAATAATGAGAGACATTGTGCTTTTTTTATGAGAAAACTTTTAGTCTGTGCCAAAAAAAAGTATCACATTCCATTTATTTAACACCTTTTTGCTTATCTGCAAGCCCCACATATAGCCGCACCCTGGTGGGTCGCAATATTTCCTGATGAAATTGCGGCTGCAGATTTACGTCAGATCTATTTAATTTTAGACCTGGCAGATTTATTTGCTTTTGGTGTAACATGTCGTCCGGCTCATGCTGTCCAGTTGGCGGCTTTACTTTACAACAGTAGATTGCCTTGATGGGATTTTGAAACAATCTGTCAAAACATCAGAGTGCTGAGGTCAGTCGGGTTCCAGCAGAACAAAAACAGTGGCACACGCGTAGCGAAGCAAACTGTTGACCCAACGACTAATGAAGGAAGCAAAACAATAGGTTGGGGTTTCCTGAACCGAGCATCCCCAACCCCCAAAATCTCTCTGGAAGGGATACCGGGAGACACGAGGCGAGGTTTTGTTTTCCTGTCCTTTCCCCATGGAGTCGACACCATGCGGCTGTCGTCATCAAGGGAGGCTGTGGGGTCAGCACTCTCCCCCTGACAATAAAACCAGGCACACCCAAGGGACCATATGTTCTTTTTTATTGCCTTCATGTCCATCCCACATTATGTCTGCCAGGTCACCAACCGTTTATCTATGTTAACAGAAGCTGCACTTGTTGTTCTGCAATATATTCATAGAACACATCATTGGCATCTTTCCAGTTTTAAATGTTAAACTCCAGTGCATCCTTTCTTCAGTAAAATGATGCAGTGTCTGCGTGTGTGTGAGTGTGTGTGTGTGTGTGTGTGTGTGTGTGTGTGTGTGTGTGTGTGTGTGTGTGTGTGTGTGTGTGTGTGTGCATGTGCGTGTGCGTGTTATTGAATGACTGTGTGCATGCTTCACTCTGCAGCTCTGGGACTGAAGGGGTGATAGGCATGAGGGGACCAGGGGAGTTTTGCTGTGGAACTGTAATTGAGTTGAAAAGCAGTTGTCAGCATATCTGTCAGTCCTGATGAGTCCCATTAGTCCTCACCTCATAAAGAGACAATGGAGAGACATATGGGACGTCTGTCTGCTATCAACTATATAAACTGATTTCCAACTTCTTCATTTCCTTTTTCTTTTCTTTTCTCTAAGTAATTCAGGAAAATCCGGAAATCTAATTTGAAAATAAAAAAAAAGGCTCATCAGATTTTCTGTCTTCGCTGGCAGAGGCTCTCATTTCAGCATTAATTAAATAAAGGGAAACTTCAGCTTTATTTTCCACTTGTAATAAGGTTCAAAAGGGGTCTCTTTACACCAACAGTATGAGGACAGGACATTACATTCTAGAGCTAAGGTGCAATGGTGTAACCTTGTTTCTCTTCCCCTTCATTGTCACTTTAGCAGACTAGATCTCCATCTCAGTGGCCAAATGTATACCGGCAGTGATTACAGCTGCATTAGAGACGTAGAGGAATGTGTATTGATTGACCAATATCAGTGAGACAGCCTTTTGAAAAACCTCAATATGCTACCGTTTTGCATCACCTCACATCTGGGCAAGCATCTGCGGTAAGTTGCCAGAGTCCTTATAAGTGTGTGGTGGTAACTGCATACTCCAAAGGCATCTATGCTCCCAGGCCCGGCCCTATCCCAAATCCTTCAAATGAGCCTTAAGCAGAAATAAATAAGATCAGGAGGCGGCTCACAAGGCATCCGAATCCCCGTCCGCACGCATTACCTCTGGATGTTAGCGAGCTGAGCGCTCCATTAGAGAGGGAAGACAAGCAGATGACCTCACCACAGCAGCAGTGATTTAACGCCAGCCATGTAGAGTAGCGTTGCTCCCCAGCAATTGGGGGCCGGTGATTTGGAGTCTGCCGGAGCACGCTTGATCTTCCCCAAGAGTGGCGCGCCTCCCACACATGAATGCTGAGGCCTCCGGCTCTCGTCAGTCAGATGAAATGTGTCTCTCTGGCCAGGCCTAGATTTTACACAGCCCCCGAGAAATCACTCAACTTATCAACGGTGAGCTACTGTACCACAAGGATCCCCTACAAACCCTCTAGACTGCCATGCTTTGTCTCCGTTGTAATCTGACTAACACTTCCCTCTGTTGCTCTGAAACTTACCATAGCGCAAGGCACGAAGCGATTACCCTGTTGTCTACAATGAGCATTTATGGGAAGAGTCCAGTTGGCACTCAGATTTACGTTGAGGTCATTATCACTCACACCTGAACTGAAGCAGCAGATCAGCAAAGTTTAGAGAATTGAAGCAAGATGGGGATGCTGATGATGCTGGACCACGCTGTCTGGTTCCTGCGGTTGACTCACCATCGTAAACAACACATGGTGGGACTCGAATAAGTTTTCAGACCTTACTCATAACCCACTGTATGGACTTTACAAGGCACATGAGTCTGAAAAAAATCCCAACACGTGACATCGGAGTGTCTAATAATAGAACGGGTAAGAAGCCAATGCTTTTACAGGTGCTTTGTAGGCCCAAAAAAGAAACAGTAAAATTACGGGATGCTTTGTCACACGTCTGAAGGAATAGTTGTTCCTGAAAACCACACGTGTTCATCTCCATTTCACACGCACACGCACGCACGCACACACACACACACACACACACATACACACACACACACACACATGCAGTATTTCTATTTTAATATGGGGACTTGACTTTAGAAATGTCACAGTCTTCACTCTGACCTCCATTGCTGGTGTTTATAGGTGCTTTGCTGTGGATCTACGCCATGGCATGCCGTCTGGGCTAGGTTACACGAGACTGCTGCTGTGTGTCCTCTCTCATTAGCTGCTGCTGTAATGGGTGATATCATGAAATGCTGCTGAATGCAGCACACAGTAAAGGAACAAGAGCTAATCGCAGGGGGAGCAGATTTCTACCAGCTGGCTCTCTGGGAAACAGTGGGCCTTTAGTCCTCAAAACAAAAAAAAAATAACACGGACAGCAATGCAGCTGCTGCCGATTTCTGACATTTGACACATGTGCTCTGATTGCCTCATGTCGCAGGGTAGTTTTACTTGTGATTGTTTCCTCCTTAAGTCAGAGCTTTAGCATTTTGTAAAGGCCATTTTTTCCCCCCTCAAACTAAAAACAGAGCTGCTGTAGGTCCTCCTTCCTACTGCCCAGCTTCTTTTCTCCCACTTGTCGGCAACAAAAAAGGCATCCTAACATTCACATTAGTATCTCCGTCCACCACAATGGTTCTGGAGGCAGCTCAAAGTTTTCCTCATGGAAATTTTTACACATCCTGGCATGGTGCCCAAACCCCAGGACCCCGCAAAACCCCTAATGATGATTGAGAGCGCGTCCGCACTGCGCTGAAACATGCTGAGTCGTTAACATTGGAGTGTGCCGCAAGACTGGCTCTGGCATGGGAGGCGGGCAGACGAGAGAGCGAGGGCTTTTTGGGGGGGATGTTCATTAAAGTAGAGGGTGAAGTGTGTAATGGGACTTCCTAAAACAGGAGTCGCTCCTGTATGTGTAGACAATATATATTTGTGTGTGCATATCTGTTTTAATAAGTGGAGTCAGCAAGATGTGGATGCATGGTAAGAGCCAGCGACCGGCTGTGCTTTCACAACACTCCACCTCCGACCCTCCGGCCTTTTGGGAGGAGGTCAAGTCCCAGCTAATAGTGCACACTCAGAAAGACTGTCTGCCAAGAACACAGTCTCCTTCTACACCGAACAATATCAACAGGGGCAAGAAGAAGGGTGATGGCATTTTTATCATTTCAGACCACAAAGAGGATGTGGATTTTTTAACTATTGTTGTCGTTACTGAATTCTTATATTAGGAATCCTGTTTTCCTGGCGGCTCCTGACATGTTGAGGTTAAGGTTTGGGCTTGCTAGAGAAGTTTTACAGCCAGAGGATATATTAATAGGTGGTTTGCACTCAATGATTTACATTCAAGAATCATTGACTGACAAGGCTATGGATCAACAGCTGGGCTTCTGTAATAGCAATAGATTTGTTTCGGGTTTATTCATTCTTATCAAATAATCTGTATTTTATTGCAACATGATCCGTTATGTTTTTACACAACTCATCAATATACTTGAAGACACATATGCATTAGTCACAAATTTAACATAATTTAACACTGGGAAAATTTGGACTATCAAAAACAGTGGGTAGGAAAAAGAAGAAAAAAAAACACCTCATACTGTAGAAAATTTTCTTGGAAATTTGAAGTCATTCTTAAAAAGTAGACAGTCTGCCTAATCAGAACTATGTTTGTTATATTGAGTGTGGAAGTTACAATGAACGCTAAGTCATGACGATTGGCACGGCCTCTTTGCAACACAAGGAGGAAAACATTTCCAGTTGAAGCAAAGTTGTCTGGATAACCTTCGCACCCTGTTTCCTCTTACATTTTTTTTAGCTAAGTCTTGTTGGCTTATTGTTGGTTGTGATTATTAGTTTTGCTGCAAAATGTCATATTAAATTGACTAAGCTATTGTTCAAGATACCTTGAGACTCTTTCCAAGTGATTACACGACAGCGGCGCTGCTCTCACAGTATTAGCCCATAGCTTCTTGTAAAATCGCTGGGCTTATTATTAGTTCTGATAAGTGCTGCAAGATGATTGTATCGGAATTCATTCCATCCAGTTCAATGCTGTCATGTGTGTGTGTGTGTGTGTGTGTGTGTGTGTGTGTGTGTGTGTGTGTGTGTGTGTGTGTGTGTGTGTGTGTGTGTGTGTGTGTGTGTGTGTATCTGTATGTGTGAGCCAGAGAATCTGGTTTGGTTTCAGTCACTCTGTCATAATATCCAGAGTCACTGAGAAAGAATGTGTCTGCTGAAAAACTGCAGAAAAACTTTGATTATGTGAACAAATTAGTTCCTCTTGTGTCTGGGATGTGATTCATGAGCACATTCACATACAGATAGGAGAATTTGATTTTGAGTTTTATTTTCTCAAATGTCAGATATGTGTGATGCAGATTCGCTACTGTGAAGATTAGCCCGACCTCCTTTCATTATTCTAAGCTAAAAGCGGACACACTATGATAGAAGTGAATCGTGGCATCATTTAAAACACTGACTTCATATGATAGAAGCACAGAATTCTAAATGAATATTCCTTCAGGTCATCATTCGTCATGCATTTCTTATAGTTTCTCCTGACGCAGTGGTTTAGAGTTTATGTGGCTCGCATTCTGAGGTTTGGAAACACACGTTGAAAAAGCCACTGAGCCACATGGATCACAGCGGGTCAGGACTCAGACAGGGCCTGTGGCTTGGCTGTGCATCCTATGTGCATCTGTGATCATGGAGCTATCACCTCATGTCAGAGACACTCATTACTGAATCATAATATGACAAATGTCAGTGTGGTTGACTGCTCGGACAATATGATTTGAGAGTCTCTTTTCCCCCACAGGGACATGGGTTTGTTATCTGTGCATAGGAAGGGGTTGTGTTTAAGCCCTTAGCCATTTGGACATGGTTTATACTGGAGTTATTCTGTTTTCTGAATTAGATACTCAACTTGCAGCATTGTTTAATTTGCTTATTGTTTGATTTAAATCATCTGTAGGCACTGCAAACATTACTGCAACAACACAAACCCTGCACAGAAACAATGAATCTATCCTGAGTTGAGGATATTTCCTGCTGGCATTAAAAGTATGAGTAGATGGAATAATTGCTCCATCCAGACACATGTAAATACCGATTTGCATCGATACACATTTCTCTTTCTTGAATCTCTGATGGCAGGAAGTCAGAGGTCAGGATTATATCCTACGTGTAAATTTCGGGCTCTCTTTTTGAAGGACACGTACACAGTTATGAACAGTTGAGCGTTCTTAAATGATTAGTGTCTCCATTTGTGCAAATAACCACTCGCTCCTCAGGAGTCACTATGTTCTGAGTTGGTATTCTGGGGATGTAAATAACTGTGGCATCATTTAACACGAGCAGGTCTGCATCCCAGACCGCTTAATAACAGTCCCCCATCTGAAATTTGTTAGCTCAGTGAAATAGTATCCTGTTGCGATGGATGTCAACAGAGAGGTCTGATCCAGCCCAGTGGGATGAGGAAAGCCGTTGGGTTTTGCAACTCTTGGCAGAGTCCTCTGTCTCCTTCATGTGCAGATACCTCAGAGAGAAAAGGTTGGGACAGACGGCGGTAAAGGGAGAGCTACAGCGAGAGGAGGGACACTTAGAAAAGTCACAGTCCTATTGATCACAAGCCTGGACCAAATGAAAGGAAGGCAACATTTCACTTGTAATTGATTTGTCTAAGCCATTATAATGTTGGCACCTTTGATAAGTTCTTTTCCATTAAGTGTGAGGCTGTGTTGCAGCTTATGGGCCTATACTGAAGGAAAAGAAAGGAAGCTACAACATGTTATTTTTTGTTTTGAGATTTTGGGGTCATGACATTCTGGTCCCGTCCTCACATTCAGGAATATTCTACGAGCATTAGAAGAAACAGGTCAGCCATTGAAATAAAGGAGACACTGCGACAGACAGGCAGACTAGAAGAAAGAGGGGAAAATCTGAGGTGGAAGAAAGTAGCATGCGATCGTGGTGATTTTCCCTGGCATCTTCTCCCACTACCCCCATTCCTCATTCACAGACACACACGCGCACACACATACACACACACACACATGCTCTGAAACACATGCACAGCACATAGTCCTCACACACAGCTTTAACTGTTCAAACTGAAAGTCAAAGAAAGATAAACATGGCTGAAGTTAAAGATCTCGTTTTCTTCCTCTCTTACCAGTGGCCGCTCGCAGTGCAGAGACTTACCAAGCAGTGGGTGAATGGGTTTACTTCAGGGGAGGGAATGATCATAACTACTGAACTGTAAGTGTCCTGCTGTTGACAGGTGAAGCATGGTAGTTATGAACCTCAACAGGTCCCTGGACTCTCCTGATTGTGCTCAACCGAGCTCAGTTCCTCTCAAAACAACATGCTTACAAATAGGGAAATCCTGTCACGCTCAGTGATCCTTATTTATAGTGAGAAGCACAGAGAGGTGAAATGACGAAGGGCTGCAGGCATACCACACAGAAGTCAAAAATTTAGGTGCTTAGCTGAAGACAGGCCAACATGGTTTTTACTGCTCTGCTGTGTTTACCACGGAAAAATCCCTGCTTTCAAATGTTCAAGCATTATGACCTTTAAATTAACTCAAAATAACATAACATTTTGACAGCCCCAGACTCGCACCCACATTGCTTATTAACAGAAGCATGTCTGAGTATATAAACAACTTTATCAAGGTTTTCTATTATGAAATCAAAGCTGTGTTTTCTCTTTAGAGCTGAAAGTATATGGACTAAAAATGTAATATAATGATTAGAGACAAAAAAATTGATAATTGTTATATTGAGATTTTGAGCAGACAGGAGACTTTAGGAGATATAACATTTGACATATTTTTTAAGAAGGTGTACAAAACATGTCTAATAAAAATACATGAGAAAATGAAATTGAAAATGACGTTTTAATATATTAATAGAGCTTTTGTCGTTATGAAATCTACATTCGTACACTTAAAATGTTGTCATAGCTATATAATTGGTTGTGAAAGCAGTTATGAAAAATTAATATTCTCATCTTATTCTGGTTGCTTGGGTTCATCTTTACATTATGGTTCCCCTCATCAATAACTTATTAACCATTAATAATGCTATGCTTTAAGATGTAAAAAGGTCTTGTATTTGTTATTGATTTATAGTTTATAAGTTATCAAAAAAGCATTTCATTAACATTAATATATCTAAAAAAGATCTAATAGCCACTGCTCTCTATTTGAAAGCACTTTATATCTGTACTCTCAAAATGAAGACTTCCTCTTTTGCCTTACTCCAAAAGGCAAAGTTCTTCATTCTTGAAGTCATGTTACTTTTTTGTATGCTGTACTTTAATCAATTCTTAACATTTTCTGCAGTGTCTGTGACATTTTTATTACAGTCTGAGTAAAATTAACTAATTACATATATAGTACGTACCATATTTACTGCATCATGGAGTAAAGTGGCTGGCTCTGGTTCCTGTTAAGGTATTTAAGTGGCGGGTTCACTCCTTAAGCCCCAGCAACAAATAAATCTATCTTATGTAGATCAACAAGGAACAGAAGCTGGTGAAAATGTGGTGCTGTGATTTACAGGCGACAGCAAATGTCTCACCCACATCTCCTGGAATAGTTGCCCCGTCTTCATATCTTGCTTTGACATTTGAAAGCTGCACCATTTCCAGATGGATGAAAGTTTCTGCATCTGTGAAAATCAAAAATGAGGCCAAGGTTGCTGGAAAAGAGATAAGTGAAACATTTGCCCTTATCACCCCTGTCCTGCCTCCACACTGCTCCATATGAATAAGTCTGAACTGCCCCCATGTGACCTCCTCCTTGGCTTTGCTGAGTCCCGGCAGGTGTCGAGGATTTAAAGTTGTAGGGCAGCCCTCATGTCAGAGTCTTAATCAGATGGGCTTCAGCATGGAGTCAGATCACTTGGGCTCAGCAGGAATGTTAGAGAGAGGCCATGTTCTTGTGCACAGCAGGAGTTTTTTAAGATTTAGTTACCTTTCTACTAATCATTGACATTACATTGAAGCATGCAGGAACCCTTTGTTTAGCTTACCGACATGCTGGATCAGAGGAAATGCTACTTTCACCATGTTCACACCATGCTCTCCTGAGCTGCGTCCGAGTGTCCGGTGTGCTGTGACTCTGATCCTGTGGAGAACATAACTCCACCAAGGTCAGACGAGTATGCATGCCTGTGTAGTTCTTAATGTACAGTGGCTAAATAAAGGTCCTTCTAAACACATGTTTCAATCCAGAATCTGTACCACACTGAATACGTTAATAGATCACCACAATAATATCTGGTGATTTTTTTGTTTTTTTATTTTGTCCTGCAAAATTGGTCTGTTTTTGCGCAATTGCAGAAAAAGACAAATTGTACATGATTTTTGTCATGTTTAGGAAAAGTAATGAAAAAAAAAAATGACTGGCTCTGCCCTGTAATTGAGATCACGTCAAAATTTAATGGGTCAGTTCCTGGAACATGCCCCGTCCCGTCACGTAGTTTCACAGAAATCTGTCCAATAGGATTTGCATGATCTGCCAACAAACCAACAAACACCAGTAGACTGGTCAATCAATGAAGTCCATGGTAAGGGTAAGAAAAATAATTTAATAAGAAAGGGAAAGTCCTGGATGCAGTCTGGCTGGTTTTCATATCAAGCTGGACTGATTTGGTTTGAAATCATTCATCTGCAAAGTGAACAACTGACCAGTAATATTCACGGCTCTCTCCAGCAGAGTGCAAAGCAGACAGGTTACACAAGGGCCATGATGATGTGCAAACACACACTCACAAGCCCACATGTACATTAAAAACAGGAAGGCGCCTCTCAGAGCCATTTCTCTGATGGATAGTGCACAATAAAGACTTGCACTGAGGTAAACCTTTTTGGACACACAGAACACAGTTTCTCTATGTATAAATAGATGAAAACAATTCTGAAACCTCACATAACAACTGACAGGCGGCAGGTGATTTAACGTAGCGCCATACAGATGCAGCCATAAATCGTATTACACACAGGTGCACAGCCAAATTCTCACTGAGACGGCCACGGCTAACTGAAGTATGATTGTTTCAATATGCTCATATTTATTCACTTTTGTGCCATTTTCAGAACTGTTGAAATGTTGAGCCGTCTGCCTCGGCCCCGGTGGGAGCATACGTTTCTAATTCTGAATCAATCACAACAAGTTTATCAGATGGCTGAGTTATTTTACCATAAACCCGCTGGTAATGAGCCATGCAATGAGTCTTAATGTGCCGTCTTTCATACTTCAATCAAAAAGATGTGTGTTGCTCTCACTTTGTTGTATATATGAGGAGGGGTGTTTGCTTTACGCAGCCATGCTTCTTTATTTGTGTGAAACTGAATTTCAAGTCACCCAACACACCGAGGTTCTTTCTTGTGTGTTTCTTTTTGCTAAACACTTTGATTGTTGAGTTCTGATGTGTTATTCCTCCACTGCCCATAAATAAATACTTCACAACTCAACACAATCAAACCGAGCTGTGTAATTAAAGTAACTGTAAGCACCGTTTTGCTGCTTAGCACTGAAGCATCTGCACTTCACTTCTTGAGCACCGTCTGTCAGTCAGGGTAGGAAGGGTTGTGGTTTTTTTTCTTTTTTTTTCTGGTGAAACCTGCACGTTACTTGCTCATATATAACAACACTTAAGAACACATTAAAAAAAATATATCTTGAATGGATACTGGATACTATTGCCTGTCAATAAAATAAAACTAATTCAAAACAAACAATATACTCGTAAAAAAGGTTTGCAAGCCACAATGCTTTCTGTATCCCAACATTTTTAAATATATCTAATTATAAATCTTTTCTGTACCACAATTTTTATTCATTTTTTTGGCTTTGTTTAAAGTGCATTCTGTGCAACAATTTCAGAGAAGTCAGCTCGTGATGAGGTCACTAGAGAGCAGCTCCAACCATGTAAACACCTCCTCCTCATCCTCCCAAGAGACGGACCTCGAGTGAGCACACCCCCGGCCTCCTGGGCCTGGGAGGAAATGAGAGGAGGAGGAGAGGGAAGTGGCAGCCTCACAAAGAGAGACGGAGTGGAGTGAGATAGGGAGAGGCACAGCACACCATGCAAGATCAAAGACGAAGGTTAAGCACTGTTACAGCCAAAATAAGCACGACAATGGCGGGGCTTTAAACTAAAATTGTTGACTTTGGGTTTCTAATTTTGGATTCCTCTATTTCATTGTCTGGAGCCTGGATCGTGGTGTTTCTGGTATTTTTTTCTGGTAACATTTCTCTTGGTTTTAATCTGGACACCTAATCCTTCCTGGGTCAGGTTCTTGCTGTGGGATCGGATGTGACGAGCTGAGAGAACCGTAATACATGATTTCTGAGAAGGTAGAACTCGCAAGTGAAGATTAGTGCCAAGTGCTCTCATAGTGATCCTTATTTTCACAAGGCTGCTTCTTCTGTCACATCTAGGCGGGCCAGGACCTCTTGTCTAAAAACAGCAGCAAACATATTGATTGGAAATCTCTTCAGTGACATCAGAGCTCTTACTGTTTACACTGTTTCTTATTTATTCTTCATCTCTTCATTTTGTCATTTTTATTTTGGATTACCCATACGCTGTTGAATACCAGTAACACTATAATTGAGTAGTGTTTCAGGGGCAATGAATTCCAAACACAAAAATCAAAACTAAAGTAGATTTTTTTTTGGTCTGTTGCCTATACAATTTATAGAATTTCCTCCGGGATTAATCAAGTATCTATCTATCTATCTATCTATCTATCTATCTATCTATCTATCTATCTATCTATCTATCTATCTATCTATCTATCTATCTATCTATCTATCTATCTATCTATCTATCTATCTATCTATCTATCTATCTATCTATCTATCTATCTATCTATCTATCTATCTATCTATCTATCTATCTATCTATCTAATGTTGCATCCTGTAATTTAATCAAACTTATTCTTTCCTTTGTATAAATATACATATTGCAAAATTGTGTGTTGTACATGTGACATCTCACTTAGCTCCTATATTTTTTAAGAGCAGATCGGCTGCATAGAAGAGTCCCAATTGTTTTCTTACTATAGATCATTCTCATCCATTGTCTCTCATTTTCAACACTAAGTTAAGTAACACACTCTGAAGACACAAAATCAGAAATCAGACGTTTTACTCTCTCAACTCTTATTAACTTGCTCTCTAAAATTGGACAACCTTTGGTCTGTGCTTAACACTGGATTGAATATTCAGTTGTGTAGGGATGCCATCTTGATGTATGGATTGTGTTTCCACCTACCGCTCCAGATGTCATCAGGCAGATCGACATGTGCTTCACCTCATCCAAATGAGGAGTCTGAGTTCAGATCATATTTTAATGACAGTTGTGAATGGGATCTATTTCTAAATCTGAAATTCCTGTGTTGCTCACCTCAGTGTGAGAGGATGGCTGGGCCCCGCGGCTCAGCAGTGTTTTTACTGTACCACACAGCTGTTGCAGAGCAACCTGGCTTTGTTTTAGAGCACAAACTCAATCCTGCAGCACTATCTATTTTTTTCTCCTCTATCTCTTCTGATGGTTGTGTAGACTGAGTGGTTCCACATGGGAAAGCCCAGGGCTTCACACATCAGCCTTGCAGGAGGGATGAAATATGTTGTCTGTACACATCATCACATCATTAGGCCCAAAGGGATCCCTGCGATGGATTAGAGGCTGTCTACCTGCAGAGCTCAGATGAATATATGAACCACTTTATCATGATGAAGCATTAGTGGAACACTTTGTCTCTTTCCATTTGTGTTTATCTGTGGGAGTAATGATTGCGTCTCTCTGCTTCATTCATTCTCTTTCAGTCTCTCCATCTTTGTTTTTCTCTGTCGTTTACGTGTGTGTCCTGACCTTTGACCCATCACAGTTACTGACACTGCTAGTTACTAACGCAAGATAAGTGACTCTCCCCTACTCGCCATGTCCACCAATTCGAGCCATGTGTGGGAGGCAGCAAATTATCTGCTGAAGACCAGAGAAGATTTGATATGGTAGGGAAACATATAATATGTACCAGGAAATTAAATTTTCTCTGTCTCTCTCGCAAGTTTGCGCTTTAGCTTGGCTTCCCAACCAAATCAATTTCACATGAAAGCAGTTCGGGTGAGGTCTAACTGTGAGTCTGCCTTGCACTCCATGAGCTCCTGCATAGATTGGATGCCAGTGTTTGTCTGTGTTTATACGAAAGAGATTGTGTGACTCACACTGAAATGCTGATTAGAGACTCAGAGCTACAATAGGAGGAAGCAACCTTTTTCACACAAACTTAATGTGCTTCTACTAGGGGTACAAGAAAGCATAGGAAACTCCCTCTTTGCTACAATGTGAAGGGCCTTGACCCGAACACAGCTGCACCTTATTCATGTAGTGAAAGTGAGAGAAGTTCAGGAAGGTGCCCTCCGGTCCTTTGGCATCAAGAGACTCCAAGTGAGAACAGAATTCCCTGGCAGGAAGCCTCTGTTCCAGCCCAGAGTTCAGAGGTTATGTTTTGAGCAGTCAGCTGAGGGAAGCCAGGGGAGGCAAAGTCACGATCGGCGAGGTCATTGCCAGTCAGGACTGTGTCTGAGGGTGATCGCGTTACCAGAGCAGGAACCTCTGAAAGACTCTCAGGCTGTGATGCTCTGCATGTTACACCAACCACAGGGCATCCTCTGTTCTCTGAGGAAGCCTGGCCAGGATTCAACCCCAGTGTTCGGGCTTCTGCTGTAACTCTGCTACCTAAGTCCCCAGTGCAGGTCAGGTTCATGCTGAAGTCGCAATGACTTGGATTACTGTATAAAAAACAGTCCAGGCCAGGATTGCCAGCACCACCAGCAGCATCAGATATCATCAGATAAGAAATATGTTTGTCATTTCAACGAATCTTATTTGTTAACACTACTTCAGAAACTTTTTCACAACCAAATTTTTGCAATGATTCCTGAAGGAGTGGTTTTGTTGCCGTTGACTGGTTCAACGACCCAGTCGTTGCAGAGGACGTTGTATAATTTCCAAAATGTATCCCCTAAAACTGTCAAGTCTTGCCTGGTAGTGTTATAAACGGCAGTTATGTGGTGTTTCTCCATCTATTAAGTGTTCAGAATAATGTACATGCTGCTCGGATTGGATCTTCTCAGCAGTACCTGTAGCAACATGTTCGCACCTATGCAGCCTCTTGTGAGTTTTGAAGCTGTGCTATTTTTAAAAGCCCGCTGGGCCCTCTGCCGTGATTGGTCTCAGGTTGGACAGCCCGTCACACATGAGCAAATTCTTACCCACCTGTTTGTCACATGCGACAAGAGTACGCAGATGACTGACATTGTGCATCGTCCTGTACTGTCTGGTTAACACACCAGGGCAGCAGGTCCTCCTCGTCAGCCCCATTGAGCAGAAGCAAATCATTTTTCTTCATCGATGATACAGATTCATTTCGCAACATTTGCCCAGCCACGATCGATGTAGACAGGGCCACGGCTCCGAGCAGCAACCCAGGAACACTGGTAGGCTTTCACAGAGGAGAACCGAGCACCAAACTGTTCAACACCGCTGAGATCACGGTCATATTTTATGTCGCCCTCAAACATGCATGAAATATATCTCCCAGTCGCTTAACAATACGTACAATTGTGTGTAAGTCTTGACAGAGCCAGGCTGAACTCACCAGCACTGCAGCTAATAAAGGGTGTCAATCTGTTTAACGAAGACTAGCAGGACTTTTTTTTTTCTTTTTCGCTGGGGAATATTTGGAGTGCAGTTTTCCACTGTTTTTGTTTATTCATGAGAGGGTATCCTCCCAGTTACAGCTTTCCATTATTAACCAGGGCAACTGAAAAAAGGAAAAACAAAATAAGTTTCCAGTACTATGGAGAGGGATGCCCAACCACAAAGACTCACTTCATGGGCATATCTGACAATAAACATATAATTCAGAATAGTTGTTTTGTAACACAGCAATATTTTTTATGACAGCATATACAGGTCAAGAAAGTGGAAAATAACCCACTGGCATATTTTACAAAACACGACTAGTAGTGTTACATCCCTTTCTGTCCATATTAGGCAGGGAGTCTTGAACAATTGGAGCCATGTTCCACTCTTAGCAAAATGTTCCCCTGCATGTCTGACTCCCTAATTTTCTCTAATTCTGCATATTTGTGGTTATCTAGTCACTTCAAGAAAGGTGAAACTCAACAAGGCAGAATTCTCATTTGAGGGAGTTTGACACAAAGAGACAAAAAAAGGGCATCAGTATAACTGTTCCACCAGTTTTAGTTAATTTATCAGGTCATAATCAATAACACTATCAAATTTTTTCTATAAATAGAATACGTTCAGAGGAAGACTAAAGAGGAGGTTTATGGATGTAGTGAAAGAGGACATGAAGGTAGTTGTTGTGAGAGAAGAGGATGCAGGAGACAGGGTTAGATGGAGGCAACTGACTTGTTGTGGCGACCCCTGAAGGGAAAAGCCGAAACGAGGAGAAGACCTTTGTGCATGTTATTGAGTGTAATTAAGGTTTCATCAGAGGTTTTTTAAAAGTTTCATCATTTCCGAGAAAGTGTTGTAACCACATAGTGATAAATAAGCTTCATCAATAAACACCTATCAATAGTATATGGTGCTGTATTGTGGTTTAACAGTCACATCCTGCTTCTGAGATTCTCCCTTTGCTGACAGACTACATAAATGAAAATAGAGGCCAGCATTTCACCTTTTTTCTCTCTTTATCACTCATCTCTTTCTAAATGGAAAATTTTTGGCCAGACTGATGGAAAAAATCAATTGAAACAGTGCAGCAAAAAAAAAAAAAAGAACAGAGCAGTTAAAACGTGGGCGGAGGAGACGTCACTATTTTTTTAAATAAATATATACATTGCCTCAAAGGAAGAAAGGAAGCCACTTCTTTCCTCTGAGAAAAATAAAGAGCACATTTGTGGCTTTTTTCTTTCTTTTTTTTCCTTTTGCCACTGAGCTATTGGGTTTTCCCTTTCCGTCTTCGAAATTACCTGAAGCTGTTCTGTCACCTCAACCGACAGAAAAGAGAGGAGCAGTTAAAATTCAGGTTTATCACTTAATTGTTACGTGTGCTTGCACTTCCTTTATACGCTGCAATGACAGATCTAAAAATAACATCAGCATGTATATGCCTGTTTGGCCTAGAGATGAAAACAGCCAGCAGCGTTGGCACAGCTTGGGTTTTTCCAATGGGAGTTCCTCTTGTTTAGGGAGGTGAGTCCCAATCAACTTGTGTTTGTGTGTGTGTGTGTGTGTGTGTGTGTGTGTGTGTGTGTGTGTGTGTGTGTGTGTGTGTGTGTGTGTGTGTGTGTGTGTGTGTGTGTGTGTGTGTGTGTGTGTGTTTGGCATCGTGTGCAAAAGCAGGGTGTGCTATAATAGCTGTGTTGCCTATTACTTCAAAAAGTGCATCTAGCACCTTATTACATCTTTATATATAGTCTATAGATATTTTTTTACATATTTCACCAGAGCAGTCATTACCCATGACTCTTCAGAATGAAATCAGACAGGGAGTCAATATGTTTTCTATAAGGTGATGTTTTCTTCTGCACTTTAACCAAACAGTATCTGTTGATACGAGGCTGCAGGCCTTTTCTGGGCCTCAGAGTGGGTGGACTTCCTATCTTAGCAGATACTTATTCTTCGTCTGCATCAGCGTGTTATCGCAGCGAGCTGAATAACTTAGAGGCTTCTTGTTTGCGTCGAATCCCAGGGCTGGAGGTCCTTGCCATCTTCGCAGTCACTTCCCTCTGTTTTGCCAAAGAATACAGAGCAGATAAAGGCAGGACTGATCCCTTTCTGCCCGACTGTGGGAAAGGCGCGGGCACAGGAACTAGAACAGGAAAGACAAGACGATGACTCGAAAACGGAGATGTGTGTATGGGACCGATATGAGTTTTAGAGGCTGGAGTGACAATGATATGTTTGGATTGCTGATATTTTTCAACTAGACCACGTCTATGTCTCTGCCAGGTATTTAGTGTTGCCTCATGTGACATTATTTTTCACAGCTGGCAAGTACTCAAACACCACCATGTCTGTAGTCAAAGTACCAAGTGTTCTTTGTTAGGAAAAATAAATGCCAAATGTAACACAATATGATTGGACAGAGTCAAAAATTAAAGTCGAGTGCAAAACTATCACACAGAGAGTCATTAAATAACACATTTTATAGCTAATTGCTTTTCTTTCTCCTGTATTCCTAGGGATTATGGGGCCTCGGGGCAGCATACCAATCCTCCCATAATTCCCAATACTGTTGTACAATAAGTGATTTTTTTTCTGTGCTAGAATACCACTTTCCCAAATGATTATTCTTTGTGGTTATGTTAATTCCTACATGAATTGTTAAATTCATGTAGGAATATATAGCATACGAGCATTAATGCGAGATAAAGACCTTAAAATTATTTATAGACGCAGTGAGGAAATAAAAGAAGACCAGCGAGGCTCTATCTAATTTACTTTTGATGCGCGCATTCCAAAGACTACATTACTTACAGATATCTTTTCGAATGAATGATGATACTTTTAACATTTTCATATTTTAGATAAGGCCCCCATCAGTCAGATTGGATATACACCACTGTGATGTGTATATAAGATCACACATATTGCCAAATTAAGCATGTAGCTCCCCGACTTTGGAAATCCAGCCTCTGAGAGGATTTAAACCCACAACTCTCCCATCATAATTGATTTAAGCCACCTCTCTTCATTAAATCTAATGGTGTTTAAATGATGGATATTGTCCTGAGACTTGTTAATAATGATCCACAACCATCTTTTCTCCCACAGTTAACGAGATCATCAGGAACGACCTCTCCAGCATTTCTGTGCACACTCACGCATAGGAATCTGGAAGCAGTGTGAACACACTCGAGCAGCATCAACACAAAGGGGAGGCAAATAAAACACGGAGATCCAGATGTTAAGGACAAAAGTTTTCGACCAGGATCTCCCGCCTGAACTGTCGCTGTCATCAACTCCTCCCTCGAAGACTCGCTGCAGATTGGCGAAAACTGGCAACTCTATTTGAATAAACAGATGAATGTTATATTTAGAAAAAAAGGGAAGTGATATCAGGGGCAAAGTATATGACTACACTTGCCTTAATCCACAGCAGAAGTTCTTTAGTGGACCAAACAGCTCGATGAGACTGAATTCCTTCTATGGTTGACTAACGACAATCTTCATTTTGAGCGTGATCTGTCATATTAATGCATGGGCCTGTGTCATTCTCCAAAAACTTGGTTCATTCATTCACTCAGTCGGCAGCAACCAATCAGGTGCCTTACAGCAGAAACACTGACAGCCGCAGTCACACTAATGCAAATTGTTCATTGTCACCTGGAGTGAAAGTTTTTATACGACCTTTTTGTATCATTTCAGTGATTTGTTTACAGGGAAACAGACAAAAGGCTGGAACACAAATAGGCAGTATGTGAATAGATCAGAATGTTTTCCCTCGCTTCCTCATTATTATATCATTGTTCATTTATACTGAATGTTAATGTATGATATTATTTTGTATGAACATGTTTTTTGGAATTGTATGCCTTATGCTTATAACGTACATTTTGCTGTTTATCCTTCTTTTCTTTTTTTTTTAATGTTACATGAGTTTTACCATTTCTACCACCCTGCTATATGCTTCTCACCTTAGTGCCTTTTTTTAATCATCTTGCGCCGGTCTTCCAGTCCTCTCACAAACACCATGACAATCAGAGACATGTATAGAACATATCACATAATATAAGAGTTGCTCCTGATTGCAGGAACTTTTAAAGGCAGGTAGAGTTTTCCTCTAGCCCAGTTGATGAACAATGGTATACTTACCTGCTGAATTTTATTGAAAAAAAAAACATTTGTGGGCAATGTTGTTTGTCTGTTATGTCTTGCACTGCAGTTTTGCTGGTAAATAGGCACAGGAATAATCCACAGGCTCACTATAACTAGTCATTTGAGTGATTCCACTGAGGAGTTGGCAGGACTGTTGGCAATAATTGATCGATTGAATAAACCAAAGGATTTTATCTTTGGTGAAGTTATTGTCCAAGTTTCCTTTTTCTGTTGGACACTTTAACAAACAGCGGCTCCCCATTCAAACAATAAAAAAATAAGAAAAAGTCAACATTATGCACTTTACCATTGAAACAGCAAATTTTCTTGCCTCCAGACCAAATATTGTAGATTGATTTCCACTCATAAACGTATCCACTCTTCTTCAGCATAGCTGCAGCTTTTTCTTCTTAAGTGTCTTTTGGAGCATGCACGTGGTAATAAAACTGGGGATCCTCTAGCTGACAGTAGCTCACAATATAGCTTCCTAATACATTTTTGGACATATAGTATAATAGCATGACTGTATAAATAAGGTTTCTATTTTGTGCCTTATAACTCTTTCTTGGCTACACTGTTGTTGCAACTCTGTCATCCTTTTCTGTGTCGGCACAAGGTGAAACATATTTCTCTTTAATATGAAATATTTATGAAAATGAAAAGTGTTTTAAGTGCATTTAATGTGTTCTCAACAATTAATTAATAAATGGCATAATGGTGAACATACCTAACTCAAGTTCTGAGTTATTCTGGTGTTTCGTGGAAGTTATGTTCTTAGTAATTCAATAATGAATAACAATATTCTGACTTGCGAATCAAATTTATATTCCTCTTGAAATACTGAAATTCTATTACTTCACTTTCATCATATTTTGAACTACATAAATGTTTTTATGCTACCTTTAAAAAGTAAATCAAGACCTTTTAATTACAACCATTTCATTTTCATCTTTTTTATCTGAAATTACAAGAAATATCTTAGGGTAATAACTTCTGTTTTTCATACTTTTTCCTCAATTTAAGTTTAAAACTTTTTACATGTGTGACCTGTATGACTGCACTCTAGTTTCAAGGCCCTGACTGCCCGAGTGATCTTCATGCATTACGCAGCGTGACCTTGGTAAACGTCAGTCTGTTCTGTCCGGCTTTTTTATCCCTTTAAAGCATGAACAGGAGACAGAAAATAATGAGAGAACACGGAAATCTCCAAGAAAATAAAATCAATTTAATAAAAAAGTTCTTGATGACTATCCTTATTGTCTGCCTACATAGATTGACACAAAAGTTGTAAATACCAGGTGATTTTAATGTAACATTTTTTCTCGTGTAATTGGCAGCAAGGAGGGAACCTAGCATTTAGTCTTATCTTCCACTTTCATCTCGAACTGAAACACAAACAACAGCTCTGTACTTTAGCAGGAAGAAATGCAACAAGCTGCTGATATGCCAGGCACAAGCAGGGACTTGTGTACTTTCCGGTGAGTATAGTTACTGGTGGCGAGTTATGGGTGAAACAGATCCTCACCATGGGAGCTCTGCCACGCTCCTGTGTACCACCTGCCAGTCCTTCTAGACTTTTTCCATCCACCAAAGTTATGAAGCACCCATCCCCATAGTGACAGAAGGCAGGCCTAGGCGGTGCTCCCCCGTAACGCCATGCTAAGCCCAAAATAGCCCACTATTTACAGTTGCAGTCACGGCCCTTTTTTCCTGGCACACTCTTCATCTTACCTTAGTCTTCCTCTAACGGAGCCATAGCCTTTGACACGGAGATCACTTCAGGCTATAATTTCCATCATAGCCAGAGTCAAGTAGGGAAACTACTGTAACTACATCAGTGGAATATCCATGATTGGAAAGCAAAGAGTTTCTGTTTATAATCTATTGACATCTGATTAAATCGGCATGTGTGTGTTCTGATGATCAAAAGTAGACAAGCCTACACAGCAGAGCAATTCTGAAACATATTTTGTTTTATTCCATCTCTGTCTGTAATTAAACTAACCAAATTTAATGGCGATTATCAATTTTTCCTCAGTCAAATGATTCACGTCAAAAGAAATTCCCTGCTAAAGGCAGATGTATCAGCAGCAACTTGAAAGGCCATTATAGCTGGTTTATTTTAGTCATGCACAAACTGAAGAGTGAAGACAGAGGCCAGTCAAATACAGCCAAAAGTCAGTCAAATTAAAATGCATTCAGTGTTTAATTCCTTTTTTTTTTCTTGTACTTACTTAGTGCTCTACCTGAAGAAAAAAAGACAGCAACTGTAAAATACAAATTCATTTTTAATATTTAAATTTTTATTCATTATGTAGTTAATTCTAGTTACCCCTTTCAAAAATGCTCTTCAAGGTTGGAATCAATCACAAGACTCTGATCAAGGCATTTGACAAAAAAAGGCTCATTTGTGATAGTTTTTCCATGTCTTTATTAACACAAAAGACAAAACATTATCTTGAATTCAAACAGGGATGACGGAATATAGTTTTAGGTGTAGTGATTTTATAAATAACATATGTATTATTAGAGTCAGGCCATCAAGCTAGGCTGTCTCCTGTCTGTTGCAGGTGTGATGCACAATACATAAGTTTAGGATTCATCCTCACATCTGCCTCCTATGTTTTCCCTGCTATAATGTACAATTACGACCTTCAATGTTTAATGTGCAGTAACAACTTGATATTAGCTAGGTGAAAGTAAGAAATGTACAGATAGCATTTACAAGTTGTGGGAATACAGATACACCAAATGCATCATATATGCATGCATATATAGTCTATTGCTTTTCTTTAGTCATAGCTGTATTTGTATTTCAGTGTGTCAAAATAATAATTTAATATATTTCTTATTTAACAACTGCCATACAGTATATTTGAACTTCTGTTCTTGATTTTTGTCATTAGAATTTTTAATTTTATTTATATATATACATATATATATATATATACATATACACACACACACACACATATATATATATATATATATATATATATATATATATATATATATATATATATATATATATATACATATACATATACATACACACACACACACACACACACACACACACACACACACACACACACATATATATATATATATATATATATATATATATATATACATATATTTGAGCCATGTTCATTGGCTTTAAATTTTGTGGTAATTTACACGATTTGTGTTCTTCTTTTCACTTTAAACAAAGAACTATTTAATTTGAATTAAATATGAGGTGTATGGAAAATTTCCCTTCACATAATTTTGCTAAAAAGATAATAAAAATAACATTTAACTACAAATTATAGATTTTTATGAAAAAACATACAAATACATATGGTAATCTTCTTGAATGAATTCAGGTGAGAAATTCCACCTAATGTCCAAACAGATGATCAAATGATTGACTAATGATCACACAGACTCTGTAACAGACTGATGGCACATGGCGCTGATGACTGCAGCGTGTGCCATTTTCTCCCCAGGGTCCATGTGCACACAGCGTCTAGCAGGGGGCATGACACACAGGTTTCACTGTATGGATTTATGGTGTTTTTATGGCCTCTTCCATCGTTGTACTCCCAAAAAGCCAGTGAACTATGCTCTTATAAAGTGAGCGCAGGTACAGTACCAGAGCTCCTGACTTCACCTCTCATGGGCCATCTGCAGGCAGTAAATCCTCCGTACACCTCTGTTAAGAAGGGCATGTTCAGAAAATCATGGGGGTGCCTTTAAGAGATGCTTTAGACATAATTGCTTGACAATACTGAGGGACCGCTGATAGTCCCGTTGCATGAGCCGCTTCTACGTTTGATCATCTTCACAACCCTTTTGTGATTTGCTTCTTCCGCTGATATACGCCTCATGACATGACTATAAACACACTTTTCCATAACTTTTCCTTACTGATGATAAAGAAAGATGAGGAAGACCATATGTGTGCGGATGAGCATGTGTTTACATGTGTTTTTGCATCTGTTTAGGGTGGGGCTGTGGGTATCCACAGGTGTACCATGACCCCTTTCACTGGAGGGTTTCACATGTGACAGGATCAGCAGATGACCTGCTGGCATGCTGACACGATCCCATCATTGCAGACTCAAAGACAAATCATAGTTTTAAAAGACACTTTTAGAGATGCTCAGACAGGCAACCAGATGGGACCTGGAAAATTATGTGCTGCCTTTTCTTCTCCATCTGTAGTCATTCAGCTTGATTTGCTCTCTTTTTTTTTTTTTTTTTTGCGACGCGTGAAATGTTGTGCAAGAATTTATCAAATTCAGCAGCGGAGCAGATGTTTGCATTTAAGAAATGTGAGAATTACCTTTAAGAGTCTGTTTATATGATCACTACGCATGGGCTCTCTATCCTCCACAGCAAAGTTGATGCATCCAACATCCCTGTGTAGTTTACTCTGAGAGCTGCGTTTCTTCATAGAAAAACACTTCTTGACACACCGAGCAAACATTCCTCCATTGTTTGCTGTAAATGTTTCAGTACATATACAGAATGTTTACGTTGAAGTACATTGTAGGGCACATTAGGGATGCTCTTAATGGGCTACAGTAAAAGCTCTTGCTAGTCAAGAGTTCAGGCAGGTGCAGACTCTTACAGTAGATAAAGGAGCCTGGCACTGGAGTTGAGTTCACGACAATCACTGTGAGGCTTTTAGACGCCTTCTCCAAGCTCAATCTTCATTTCCCCTGACACTGATTTTGCAATAAGGATCCGGAGAAAAGGGGAATGTCCATCTATTCATTTTAATGATCCCTCATTATTGACTGTTGGCAGGGAGGGGGCGGGCTAAGGTAATGATTCTTTGTCTTTGCTGGCCAATCACTCCTCTTAAAGGAATAAGACTCTAAATAAGGCCACTAATGGATGCCCGATATGACCTAACACTGACCCCACATGCAACCTGTGCAAACTGACTTCCCGACAAAGAGGAAGAGTTTACCACTTTGTTAATTAGCTTTTTTTCAAACTGGGTTGTTTATGATTTCAAATTAAAGGAGGGATTTTATCGGCTTTTTATTTGTTGTTAAAAACATTTGTTAAAAATGTTAAAACTTGTTAAAAATGTTTTCACTAAAATTATTCAAGAAATAATTCAAATTTTTGGAAAGTATAATTAAGCTAACACTTAAATAATTATTACCATATTTGTGTGTGGTCAAAATAAGACTAGAGTTAGCAACAGGTCAACTAATATGCTTAGCAACAGATGACTCCATTTGTAGATACCAACATCCATCTTCCAGCACATGTAAGGATAATTTTTTTTTATTTTATTTTATTTTTTTAGCACAATATGTTATATCTGCTGTTTATTCCGTAACACAATGTAAATTGTGTTTTTGTGTGGTACAGCTCAAGGGAGGAATTATTTACTGGTATTGTGTAATAATTAACTTTCTCCACTGGTTCCCTGACTACTTCCCAATGTTGAGAACCAGTACAGTTACAGTACCCACCCAAAGCATAATGTGATGCAATCTTTGGATTAATAATAATCAGGAGACAGTTAGCTTGGCTTAGTTAATAACAAGCTCTAAAACCACAACTAGTTTTATAGCATCATATTTAACATACAAACATGAGCGTGTTATTTTTTTTTCTCTCATTATTTCTGCAACCACAAACTTTCCCCTTCCATCTGTTATTTTCAAAACCAACTCTTTCATCTGAAACCACAGTTTTATTTTTAAATAACCTGTCTATTTACACCTTCTGCAAATGACTTTCAAAAACTTCCAAGAAAGTGAATGTTTTACAGCTCCAGAAAGCTATGATGAATTTCCTGTTTTATTACAGTTCTGGTGTTCAGATTTATGTAACAGATCCTACTGTTGTGCTTTTTATGAAGGGAGGGCTGACATTGAATCATATGGCCTTTAGTATGTCTACTGTGTGCATTAGTATGTGTGTGCATACACTTCTCAGTAAGACTAAGTTGTCATCAGTCTGTCAAGGTAATGAACCCTACTTTACTGCAGCCTCCAACAGCTCTTTAAGGCATACTTCACACCACTGTAGAAATACACTCAGGTATTAGTTGTTTTGCCTGGATGGTTTGCTGGATGATGGGTGGGCGGGGATGTTATTAGGACCATTCATCTACAAGGCTCCCCAAGCCATACTACACTGAAACTGACCACAAGACAACCCTATCATCCTCAAAGATTACCTGTCTCCTGCACTGTATATGAATGTTTTATCATAAAAGCTTTTCTTTTTGCTAAGTGCCTCCTTGAGTGTTTGCTTTTAACTTTTGATTACTTTATGTCTTGTTGAAAAGAAAAAAAAGAAAAAAGACCCAGCCCATTTGAATATAGCCTAATGGACTTAACGGGAAAGGTAGTCTCTCTTGCTTCATTGAAAGGATATATCACCGTGGTGTAATCCAACACTGTGGGTGTGAAAAACTTTGCACAAAGTGGTCATTTCAGTGCCTTGGAGTTGCAGAGTTATAATCTTGACACTGTCAAAGTGGGCCAAGCAGGTGGAGAAACTCAAGAGAAAGAACAGACATGACACAATCATATAAATAAAACACTATGACAGCTTTCTATAGGATCCATATGTTTCTGTCTGTGAGGAAATATAGTATGTCATGCATTAGTGTCAAAAGACTAATTTACACCCATTAAAAGCGGTCCAATCCAACATCTCTGCATTTGAGGTGTGATCACATCTCATTTGGCTCTTTTCACACATGATAGCTGCTTTCTCTTTAAATTGTCGTGAGTCATTTGGGAGAAAAAGTATTATTCTCTCATTTGGTCCAGACCTTGAGGTTTCCAGCCCTCACCCCCCCCCCCACCCCCACCCCCTTTGCTCGTCTCGGTTTTACCAGACGTCGCGTTGCGAGAGGGGAATGGTCGATTGCATAACGGAAGGCGAGACTTGATCGTTCCTGGCCTTCTCACAAAATTCAATCATTCTCCGCATACTCCAGTCCCATGATGGCCCATTAAAGAGCAGCACGGGCTATGATTTCCCCTCATGTGCTTTAAATTGAAATTATGGTGACCAAGTCTGCTATATGCATGAATCGAGGAAAGAGAAGAGCTTTGGGAAAAGGAGATATCAAAATAGTTAAACTGGAGGAGGCATGCCTAGAGATTAGAAATGTGGCCGCAAATCACATCACTTGTGTCATCCTCTATTTCAAATTTATATTAGGCAGCATGTCCACCTGTCTGAATCCGTATAATGCTTAACACACTTTATTATTATACATTTGAGGAAGAAATACACACTGGAAATGCAGTTGATCATGAATATTTCACCATATTGAGGTATTTATCTTTTGCTCAATACAAATTTGATGCTTTTAAATTCAGCACAACAAAAGACAGTAGTGACAGCCTGAGATAAGGAGAATAGGTGAAGTATGAGACACCAGGAGATGATAACCCCAGATGTTTTCCGAGGGATCACTGGGATCTGAATCAGACTCTGACTGGCTATGAGTTCCTCATTCCTATTTTTCCCCATGGACTGGAGGAAGGATACACACAAACACACATAAATACACCTACATGACTCCCTGTGAGGAGGAAATGACGCACACTTGACCTGGGCAAACACCCCAGAGACATGTATCAATCCTCGAAGTGGAGCAAAGCCCCTACAAAGTCAGAGAAACCTAAAAAGGAGGGCAGAGGAGTTTCTGTTTATATTCAAATTAAGTCATTTGGAAGTTCAAGCTGACGCTTGTGAGTCATTTACAGACTCATTTACAGTGACTTCTTTTACCAGTTATAGCTACATATAATTTATAGTACTTATTTAAAATATGAAAAGAATTTAGTCTTTCAGTTCAAAACTCCGGTATGTGCAGTGAGCGCCTCTTCCATTGTTTTTTAATGCCACAGCGACATCTAGTGTTCATTCAGTGTACATCCAATTACAGACCTCCAATAAAATGAACTGCCAAATAACACGTCATACAAGAAACAAGGTGGATAGATTTCAATGTTTTATTTGAATTCTTAAGTCGGAGGAAAACTGAAAAAAAATTGGATGAGAAAAAAACAAAAGAAACACAAATAAAACACAACTTTAAACTTTCCACGTTGATTATTAACAGATTAATATAGTTATTTTGCTAATCCTGGATGTGAAATTCTGTCTTTATTCAATATATTTTCACACACGCACACAGGCTGGAACACAGACACACGAAAAGGGTAAAACTAAAACTAATGGTGTGTGAAGGGCAGCCACATAGCAGTACCCTAGAAGCAGTTTTTGGGTTATTGTGTCTTGCTCAAGGGCACGCCGGCAGTGCCCAGCTACCAGATCATATTTCATACTTTTGGTCCACCCCAGGTACCAAGCCAGGTCCTTGTGGGCTGACTCACTGCAGCTCCAGGTAATAACAAGAAAGAAACATGAAAGATTCAGTCCTTCACAAGCGAAGATGGGACGAGGTTCACCATTTTTTGAAACCCATGACTTTGCACGTATTGTATATTTACGAGCATTTTTTTGCAATCAGGTTGATAAATAGGAAATTTGCAAATGAGTCCTTGAGCTGTTTACGTGCTTAGGGAGCTCAAATGTACTGAAAACAATTTAAATGTGCACAACACTTATTCACTTACGTATCATTAATTTTCTTGGTTGATAAAAAAATAAATAAAACCAAGTTTATTTAGGATGTTAGAATCTGAGTGTATTAGTCATACGTAGCTAGGTGCATAATCACAAAAATTTATTTAGATCGTCTAGTCTTACAAACTCAATCATCTAAAGTCACAATTACAAGGCAGTGGTTTTGATTTTTGATGCTATGGATATAATTGACATATATAAGACTGTTGAGCTTTTGTGGAGCTGTGAGGTCATGAGAGTCATTCTAATTACAATAGGGACTGATGCATAATGATTTTGAACCAACAGAAGCTTAAACTGATGACAAAACAGTTTCAAATGATTCAATAAACTATAGAGGAACATCTCAATGTAGTGACTCTTAATGGTCTGACTGCAGCCTCAGTGCAGTCCTTGTGAAGCTCCCCCAAATTCCTTAATTCTTAACAAAAAAATATTTTTCTTCAATATTGTACGATACATGTGTATATGATCAACTCTGACATTATAACATTATTCATTTTGAAAGTTTATTTGAGGTGATTTGCGTTATAATCCATTTTGTTAGTCAGAAACATTTTATTTGATATTTCCCTTCTCAAGTAACAAAACACAGTTCATAATATTTGCAGGAAAAACAGAACAAATCTTCCAGTGTCTTCAGTTCAGGCACATTTTAAAGCCAACAAGTACCTTAAGGTCTTATAAAATCAATATAAAGGAATTACACTAACAAAATGTTAACAGTTCAAGTAAACTGGTGTTGGTCTTCACAGTAACGACACATATATTGCAAAACAGCTCTAATATGGTTGGCCGTATAAATACTTTAGATCTCCTTGTAACCACTCAATAACAACATAAACAATTTAAAACAAAATTCTGCCTTGTAATATATGTAAATCTTTCACAAAATATTTGTTGATACAACTGTAACCTTTCAGATCAACCTGTGACTTCAACAAATTCAGATCTGAAAAAAGACCTAAACTAATATAAGTGTTTCACATAGCAACTTCAACATCTTTATCCATTACAAAGGACACTTAGTGTTGCAAGCATCTCCAGATTTGAAAAGTCCGTAGACGTTGACTAAAGGGAACATGAATAAGGCACCAAGCATGGAGCCGAGTTGCACTACTGCCCCACACCACACGAGGGCACTGTGACCCTCATCCCTCAGGATTAGTCCAATGATGACCTTCACGTAGGACAGGGACAGGACAAACAGGATCCAGGTCAGCACCTGTAACAGAATAGGGTAAACACAATGTGAGATCCACATCGTGTTATACAGACGGATAAATGGCACTAATGGGTCATCACGTTTTAACACAAGGTCTTCATTCAATACTAAAACTGAATGATAAGGCGATTTGTTCAGCTGCTTTCTTTTCCACTTGGTTATGATTAATGCCATACAAATAAAATGTGTTCCAAACATATATTTGTTCCATTAGTTTGACTTCACTTTATATACAGTGCGCCCTCGTTCCTCGTGGTTAATGTGTTCCAGGAACCACATATGATTTATGAATTCCTCAATAGAGCGACAAACTATTTATCTTATTTTTCTTTTCCTTTCGGCTTTTCCCTTCAGGGGTCGCCACAGCGAATGAATTACCTCCATCTAGCCCTGTCCTTTGCATCCTCTTCTCGAACACCAACTACCTTCATGTCCTCCCTCATTACATCCATAGTCCTATTCTCTTGGCTCTTCTCTTTCTTCGTGCGGACGCACTTTCCTCCTCTCCTTCTTCGACCAACAGTAAACCAATTTCCACCGGCGCCCTTAGGTCAACAGCGCCGATGGCGGTCGTTGTTGATCCGGGTCTCGACCGATCCGATATGGAAGTCATAGGTTTGATTTGCATCTTTGATTTTGCAAAAGTTTTACGCCAGATGCCCTTCCTGACGCAACCCTCTGTACTTATCCGGGCTTGGGACCGGATAAATACAGAGTGAATTATTATTTACAGTAATTTAAACATTTATGACCCTCCCCATACTGATATTAAACCACCTTCTATCTGTATTACCTTTTCCCATACTCTTATCGACTGTTTAAAGCACCTTTGTGTTTCATGTAAGTCCAAGACTCATAGAATGTAATGCACTTCCGGATGCCGTCAGCCAATAGAATGCACGTACGGTATCACGTGACTGTATACCAAAAATTCTGTGAAGTCGCAAGCGTTGATGCACGAATGTGTGAGGGCGCACTGTACACCGCTTTTTTGCTAGTTCACGATTCGACAAATCTACATTAACAAATGATGCACAATAAAATACAAAATCTATCTGAATTTTCATAATCTATCTTGAAAATCCACAAGCAAATTGTTTTATATATATATATATATATATATATATATATATATATATATATATATATATATATATATTAGGGCTGTCACTTTAACGCGTTAATTGATTACGCTGCAAATTAACGCGCCATTAAAATTAACGCAATTAATCGCGAGTGGCAAGTCAATATGCAAGCATTTTAAATTTGGCCCATTGAGTGACCCGTAGGCTGCAGTGACGTCACTTCCTACCTGCGCCACTAGCAGAGTGACTGACGACAGAGATGGACGCGACACAGGAGAGCGAGGCAAGCCCACTCGGACATTTGGGCGGAAAGTTTATTTATAAAAAGAACAAAAATGGGGCTATCAGCAAAAACGCAGTGATTTGTTCCTTTTGTAAATGACAATTTTCATATCACCTAAGCAGCTCCAGCCTAAGGTATCATTTAAATGCATAATATATATATATATATATATATATATATATATATATATATATATATATATAATTTATTTTTGTTAGAGTTGATGTTCCCTTGACTTTAACTATGCCACTACACATAGTGACATGGAACCCTGCGCAGGGACCTCAGCTCTCATAAGCTTTATTCAACACGTCTTGGACATTATAATAGTGTTAATTAATATGAAACAAATATCAATGGTTGTTACTGTTTTCGTCAGGTCAGAGAGAAACAGAAATGACAAGACTTGATTTTTAACTCTGAAAATTATACCTTGTTCTCAGATTCAATGAGATCTGAATGTGACAGTATGGCAGGTGAACCATTTTTATCATTTTATAGCTTGAATTCCATTTACCGTTCTTATTCGAGTATAACGCGCAAAATTTTCTACCTAAAAAAGAACTCAAAGTTTGGGTGCACGTTATAAACGAGGACTGGGGTGACACGCTTAGATGTATTAGTATACAGTATTATTTGCGCAATGACTTATTTGTCGAAGATATCGCTGACCACAATCGCAAAACATTGAATGCAACCACATCTCTCGACCCACAAAACGTCCATGGTCGATTTTTAGTAACAGTATCCAAATCATTTGCGTGGGCGATCTAAAATAAATACCGGTAATTCATGATGGCTCATGCGCATCACTCCTGCAGAGGCGAGGCGTATCTAAGGAAATGGTATTCAATAATCAAATGCATCATCAGCAGACCTTGTCGGATGGTGTCATTTCCGAGAATTCTTATTATCTGCTGTGACGTATGATATTTGATTATTGATTAGCATTTTATTAGCTACGCCTTGTCTCTTCATTTCCTTTCCTCGCCTCAGCCACACTGAAACGTGAGTTACCGGTAAGCATTGCTGGTGTATCTGATGATGAATCGGACTTTGAAGGATTTTAAATACCGGGAAATATTGTTAATTTTATTTCGGTATTGTGTTCATAGTTTACGTTGTCAATAAATGATTTAATCATGGACGCACGTGTTTAACAATGTTTGGCACTTACAATGCTTTTTCTGAGCCGAGAAAAAAGTGAAACTAAATTTTATACCGATTTTTAATCGAAAATTAGGGATGCGCGTTATACACGTGTGCGCGTTATACTCGAATAAATACGGTATAATGCAAACAAAAGATGCACTATTAAGTGTGATTTAGTATTATATTTTGTCTTTGAATGGAAGAGTCTTACTATGAGTGCGGTTCCAGAGGTACTGTGGACCAGCAGGGGGCAGGGACTAAGAGCAGCCATGGCCATGATGTAGGCCCCGAAACCAGACCCAATCACAGTCAAAAGACCCATAAGGTTGAGAGACCTGCAAAACATAATGCTGTAAACTGAGCATTTTCTAAAATGTGATGACATTTTAGTTAGTTCGTCAGGCTGGTTCCTTTAAACTTTAGTAAAGTACAGTCTTAATTGTTGTTTAGCAGAGAAGCCATAACATTAAAAAGGTGATGCAGGTAATCATTCTTACCTGATGGGCATGAACATCGCAATGAAGCAAGCCACTGGGTTAGCAACAGCTGCCATGGTGGCAGCTAGATGGTAGGCCATGTTACCATAAGGCAGGCAGGAGTAAGACTGGACTGAGGGCAGCACTGCGTTGGTCAGAGCATTGACCCACGCCAGTATGACAAAGATGAACAGCACTTCGGGTTTGCTGTATGTCCCCTTCCCGAAAGAGCTCCTGGGTTCCCTCATGGTGACATTCAGAGGACTGATCATAGGCTTCTGCTCTGGGGCCTTGTCGCGCAGAGACAGAGCATGTTCTCTCTCCCCATTTGCGAGATCACTGAAGTAAAGGTCATTCATTCTCTGCCTAGCCACAGCTGGGTGATAGTTGAGTATGAGGAATGCTACCAAGCAAATGACCATCATGACACTGAGAAAAATGAAGAAGACTTGTACAGAGAATTTAGCAGGTTGGTAGATGGCTTCTAGCATGCCACTCTCTACCAAGGAGACATCAGCTGTTTCGTTGACCGCCCCAGCCAAAGTCGAATTCTGACAGTGGACTACTCCAACACCTTGAATCAGAGCCACCAGCGCAGGAACCAAACCGCTGAGGCCTTCACCTACAAAGTAGGTGGTGAGGTACTGTGGACAGAGTCGCATCATGAAAGGCAGAAAGGTAACAGACGAGGTGCAGTCCACTACAGAAAGTAGAAGGCTTAAAAGCAGCAGGGGGACACTGTGCAAAGTCTCCCCCATTGTAACTGTGTGCTTCCAGAAGAAAGCTAGTAGGAATGTAGCGACGATCCCCAATCCTACAATGGAGTAGATGACTGACCGCTCATCCAGCACCCCTGGACGGAAACGGTGCATCAGTGTGATGAAGAGCGGACCTATGTTGGCCATCTGGATCAGGACTGTGAGGTAGGATGGCAGATACCAGCCCTCTGGGATCTCCGGAACTATCAGGGGAAGCTCCACCCACATCCCATTTATGGCCACCCAGGAACCCATACCGAACAGACACACCAGCACGTGAGTCAGCAGCGACATAATGGAGTGATGTTGGATGAGGTCAATCAGGAAATCTGCACAATCTAAAAAATACAAACAATAGACACCAAAATTACAAACCTAAGAAAAAAAGACACGATATTCACGAGAATTAAAGAATTAAAATGTACCATATTCAATACAGTCAATCAAAAATGTAGTAAAGTAAATACTGTAACAGTGTATGCGTAATCTAATTATGTGTCATCTGGTCTAACTATAGTTACTTTTTTAAATTAAGAATTAAGGTGCACCAGACCCTTCCCAGTTAACCAAACACAATTGAAAAGCACTGCATTAATTGAAAAATAATTAGACTTGTTGTGGCTTATTCTTTTCATAATTAAAAAAAAAATGGTTTTTTTTTGACAAACTACACCATGTTATTGTTTGCTATGCATTTACCACTAAGCATTCAAGAAAAAGTACATCAAAGGTGAATGTGAATTATAGATAAGTTGATATAAATAACAAAAAGAAGTCAATTTAAAAAGTAGAAAGTCCACTTTAATAATCTCCTACAGGGAAATTGTCTTTACACTCCACACTTATACAGTTACATTTATGTATATGTGTTACATCATGCATACATACATTGATGTGTGCAGGCCCCTGAAACACAACACACTAGGGACCTGTAGGCATGCAATTAGTACACAGCAAACAGTATACAGTCTATAGGGGGAGGCAGAGTGACGGGTGGGGACTTTGGGGTGCCCCCCATATGAGCAGCTTGTAAGCGGGACAGCGCCTTGCTCAAGGACACCTTGGCAGTGGCTGGGAGCTGAGCTGACAACTCCCACTGTCAGCTCACACTCCGAGGATGGTTGAGTGGGAGCGGGAATCAAGCCCCCGCTCTACCGCTGAGCCACTACCGCCCCAAGAATGTGACGGCAGTAGTAGTGTGACATAATGAAAATCGTATATTAAGGGCAGCATGGTGACACAGTGGATACGATTATTGCTTATGCCTGGGCTTTTTCTATGCAAAATATAAAAACATGTCTTCTTCAAAATATAAAAACATGTAATATAGGTAAATTTCCAAATCTAAATTGTCCATAGGTAATGTGAGTTGGTTGGTCTTGAAGAGATTGATCTTTCATGTATTTTCTCTCCCACACAATGTCTGCTGGGATAGGCTCAGAACCCCTACAACCTACGGGACATTCATTCATTTTCTGTAAAAAAAAATATGAATTAGATTACATTAGGTCATTTGGAATCATTGACACTGCGATCTTCTAAATATTATTTTTGTCAAATATTCTTGTCAATCAAGAGCTGTCTGCCTTGCTGTCCATTCATCATGTATATAAATACATAAAAAAATGAATGGATAGACTATTTGAATTTCACATTTGTTACTGACTACCAAGTAGTGCATGTGGGTTAGACTGACCGCTCCAGTCTCCCTGAACTCTGTTGCTTTCTCATCTTAGTAAGGAATGCCTGACCTTCCACTGACTGACACACGGCTTTCATAAAGGAGTAGTGAGATACACACATATACTGGATTTAAATTAAAGCACAACTAATCTGTCATTGGGAAGAATTTTACAAATTTTTAATTAAGAACAATACACCATCAAGATTTAAATCTTCCATCAAGATTTAAATGTTTTAATAGGCCAATATGGAAGTAAATGAATGTGTCACTGAAAGTAAACAGCAGAAATCATGAGCATTTGTGTTATTTGTACACAAAGTAATGTTGACAATTCATACTAAAAGTTTTCCTTCTAAATATGAACTTCAAATCTGAGGAATCATTGTGGTTGCTTCATATCCTTTTTGTTGTAAATGAATGAGAACTGATCCTTCAGGTTCTAGCATTAGAAGCATAAAATCCTGTAATCCTTTCTTCATACATAAAACCACATCGGTGACATTGCATCATCTTACCTCTTTCAGGATGTAGCTGGTAAGCATCTACTTTCTTCCCCCCTCTATCTGGCAGAAACTGTGATCATTCCATCGTGACCACAGCTTTTTGTCTTACATCAGTTACACACACATTAATACAGACACACAGGGTAGACAGACTGCTTCCGTGTGTTAAGCACTTAACATGGGAGGGACTGCACAGGCGCACACTTCACTACCAAGCTACTATGATCACACTTCCATTGGGGGTTGGTTTCTCTAGCAAAAGGCCATGTGCTCTCCATGCTGCAGCGAGCTCAGCCATAGGAGGAAACAGTGAAGGAGGAGCTCTCAGTGTGGATAGCTCCTCCTTTTCCTTTTTCCTCCCCCAACCAGCACATGACCTTGAGGTCTGGCCTCCTGTGAGCCCACACTACGAGTTAGTGAGAGGAGTGAAGCTACTTTTGACATCACTATTAAACAGGTTATGCATAGAGTTTTGAAATTCTAGGCTGTTTTTTGGATCCTACATATTTCAAGGTTTGATTATTAGAAATCCAATAACTTTAAAGTATGCTCCCAGTGGAGGAATTCTATGTGCCCTCACAATATGTATAATTGAGATTCATCTAAATTATACAGTAAATATCGTGGTGGTTTTTCAAGACTAGCACATTAGAAACAAGAATCATATAACAGGTAATAATGGTGTCTACATCTCTATCTCCTAACAACCCCTGTGGGCTGTGTTCTGTGCCAGCAGTCAGTCTATTAATGGATAGCAGCTATTGTTTCAAAGATACATTTGATGTGAATGCAGAATTCATCTCAAAAGACCAGTCTGTCAAGTTCAACCTTGCTCACTTGACAATGCAGTTTATATTTTAATGAGGTCAAAGCTGTCTGCTGCGTACGATCCATTGTCCTCACAGAAGGAAACATCCATTGCCTCTGTCCATGACAGTAAGGTGAGATGTGAGGTGCCCCGGCCCAAAGGAAGACTCACAAGCCATATCTACAGACCTCTCATCATGGAAGTGTGTCAAACAAGAATTATGACATCTCTACAAATTTTAACCATGCTATCCTTGCAATACTTTGCCTCTGATGCAATTACTATATTTACAACATTTGAATTTCAGTAAAAAGTCTCAAATTGCCCTGTATTACTATCAAAAATAGGGATAAACTCCCAAAAGGTAGCACATCTAAAAAATTAATCAAGGGAGGACAAAGTACCCACATTTCCACTTTTTTTATTTTGGCACAAACCAAAAATGAACGCTGACGCGTTTCGGCTATGAGCCTATCATGCTCTGATGAAGGCTCATAGCCGAAATGCGTCAGCGTTCAGTTTTGGTTTGTGCCAAAATAAAAAAAGTGGAAATGTGGGTACTTTGTCCTCCCTTGATTAATTTTTTAGATGTGCTACCTTTTTGGGAGTTTATCCCTATTTATAATAGTTAATTATTTGGTCTAGCACTCTAAAATAAAAACACATAGTTGATGCGCAACCTCTTTTTTTCTTATCTAGTGCCCTGTATTACTGTGTGTATATTCTCTTCAGGTTAATTTAGAGATCTAATGATCTTTGAAATTTTAAATCTCATATATTTTCTTCAGTGACACACATTTAATGACAACAAATATCTGAAACATTCTCAAAGCACAATGTGTAATGTTAGACAAAGTTCACATGATTCTGGGACAATAACATCCCCAAAAAGTCAAAGCAGTATCTTTGTCAAGGCTGCCACTCACAGAAAGTTGAGAACGGAGGAATTGTGTTGCTGAAAAAGGTTTGTACAGAGATTTAGTTTTGTGATTTTGGTTTGTTTGGGTTAGGATTAGGGTTAGGAATCATTAACAGTTTTTGTTGTTCAAGGATTTTGTGCAGGGGTGTCTCTTGGGAGAAGGAAGAATGTTGGGTCAGCCAGCCACATTAAATATTCTCAAGCATGGGGGAATAAAATATTCATATGGAGGAAGGGTTCTTTGTATTAGGATACAGAATGGTAGCACAGATAACACTGCCACCAACATGTAGCTCTCAGATGCTGCCATGCTCATATTAATAACTTAGATTAATTTTAGAAGAGGAAGAACCAACTCACTCAACAATAATAATACTGATGAGAAATATACAGTAAAAAAATTAGATTACATTAAAAAATTTTAAAAATTATTTAAAAAAAATTGGTCAAATACGCAAAAGAAAACCTTAAAAATAGATACTAAATGATGTCATTATAAGATTTCACAACGTAAAACACTATAACTTGTCCGAAGTTCTGTCAGACAAGTTATAGTGTTATCCCTTTCTCAGAGTAAATTACACAACCTACCTGCTGGTGGGAATGGAGGTGCACAGGGTTTGCTGTGGTGAGAGGTTAAGCCAGCACAATGCAATCTGAGCTCTGTTCCTGTGCAGACCACCACAGTGATCTTGTGATGTTTCTGTCTGTGCAGTATGCAGACACACAGAGGTATTTGACCACTGAATCCCTGAATCTGTCATGTGACATAAAAGGGCCGAGCCAGGAATCGTGTTGGAGGACTAAATCCTCAGCTGTAGGAGTGCGTGGCAAAAGGCACGTAAGACGGAACAAGGAAAGAGAGGTTGCAAGATTTGATGAGTTTACTACATGAAAGATTCCCTGCATCTTTGTAGGCTGTTGGCAAACAGTTTGATCAACCAGAAGATGAATTTAGACTGATTCAGATCTGCAGTCTGAGTTGGGGTTTTATTTGGGGTCAGCTTGGAATTGTTCACTGCAAATTCTAAAGTGAAGGAGTTCTGTGGATGTGGATATTTAAATTGAGTTCTAAAGTTCCCACCTTTGTGCTGACTGGCATTATGTCCCGCCTTCCTCAAAAATAACTCCCTTTTAGAAAGTAAATTAGTTTTGATAAGTGATAAAGATTATTTTAAATTTCCATTACGTGAGATTAAAGTAAAATTTCATTTACCAGAACTTATATATGGGCTATTTGTTGATGATACATTTGATTAAATAATTACATGACAGCAATTACCTTTAATTACATCTCTAGCCACCCCCCACCCCCCACCCTTCCCAGTTAATTTGGATGCTACCTTGATATTCACACTGGGTTTTCCGACGTGACAGCCTATGAGCCAGTGACAAGAGCAAATACTTTATCGCATGTTACAACACCTCGACGCCTGCGGCTCATAGACAGTGTTTGTTTTTCATGTGGCTCCGCAACGGTCTGGTGATGCGCCCAGAGTGTACCCCGCCTCTCGCCTTTAGTCAGCTGGGATAGGTTCCAGCAAAACCGTGACCCACAAAGCAGAAAAGCAGATGTGGACAAGAACATTATGGTCATCTTGTCTATAAGAAAATGGATGGATGGATGGATGGATGGATGGATGGATGGATGAATGGATGGATGGATGGATGGATGGATGGATGGTGCAGCACATGGCGCAGTGGGTATTGCTGTTTCCCCACAGCAAGACGGTCCTTGGTTTGGAGTTTACATGTTTTCCCTGGGCCTGCTTGGGTTCTCTCCAGGTTCTCCCACCACCAAAAAACACACAACTTGGTGAACTGGCCACTAAAAATTGTCCGTATATCAGCAAGAGTATGCTGAAATGAACGAGACTATCATTGAGACCAATAAATGAATGGAGACACTGTTTTCCAGTCACATGGTATTTCTAAAGAGCATCAGGGTTGTGCGGACCACTCCTCTGACCCGGAGTCAGGGTGGATGTTTATAGAAGTACAGATCTGCTTTCAAAACCTGCTGGACACTTTGACCAAATGAACAGGTCAGTGTTTTTGGTGCTGCTGATGTGGTGAATCCTGGAGCTAGGATTTACAGATGGAATTTCTGTCACTGAGAAGTCACTGTTAAATAAGAAAAAAACAAAACTTGACCTTTATCCCTATTCTTTATTCCCCAGTTGTTCCCCTAGTTCTATTTTGTCCAACAAATCAACAGAGATGTATTGGAAAACAATACAAAATGGAGCCGTTGGTGATTATAATACTGTGTTCAGAGATCATTGTAGGCTTATAAAAATACATTAATTGATATGGTATATTCTAAATGAATGATTCCTTAGAAAGTTTGGAAAATATCACAAATGCAGTAATTGTAATAAGGTAATAATCATTGCAAATATTTATTATTGTTATTACAAAAAGATTTATTATCTGTACATAAACTAAAACATTAGTGACACTTGTCTACACTTTCTCTAATCTGAACATTGAGAACTGGAGATATAAAATATTTACAGTACAGAAACGTTAGGGTGCATAGGGATAAAAGTGAATACATTTTCAAAATTCTCCAATATTGACACATCGAGACCAAGAGAAACAGGTATTTAATTATGTAAAAACATTTTTGGGATAGGAAATTACTTTTGACAACTGCATAGTCCAAATGCATTTAGGTTTTGTAAGTCTATGTCTTCAACCTTCAGTGGGACAAGAACAAGCACACATTTAGCCTGCAAGTACAGGAACTTTGACGACAGATGACATGGTGTGAAATGTTAACTGCTACATGAAGGCCAGTCAAACCTAAAGTTGCTTTGCTCATGGGAATGATGTATTTTTGTGGAAACAATGTAGACTGGTATATTTGGGATGGTGCAAAAAAAAAACATTTACATGCTGTCTTTCATGTTATTAAATATTTTTAAATGCAAAGTAATATTTGATTATAAATCAGACACACGAAAAATTAATTATCTCGTATACAGCAACTGTCGCATTTCCCACATATCTTCAGTAGTTGGACAAAGGAAAGTGCATTTTTGGAAATATGTGCCAAGTAAAACTTTCTCAGGAAGTATGGAGTGATAAAAAAAAAAAAAAACTTTGACAGTAATAACCTATAAAAATACATACATCCAAAGGCAGAACCAGCCCTGAGAAAACAATCTCTAAAAATCAATAATGACCTTTTATACTTCCGTGCAGTGACCTTTAAACAATGTCCAGTGTTCAAACATACGACAAAGATTTTTTTAAAAAATACATGGAAAAAATCTATCAAAAAAGACACAAAAACAGTGTGGCCCTGCCAACCATAAAATAACATTATAATTCCAAGGGCAGCATCAATAACCTTCACATTTTTGTTTTGGTTTATGTATTTTTGGACATAACTTGGTCCCCATATACATCAGCAAAAATATGTTCTTGCTATGTGTCATCTGTTGAACAGTCACACAAGCACTATCCTCAGGTTATGGTACTGTCGGATTTGGCTCATCTTCACAACCAAAGTAGAATAAAAGCTAAAAAAAAACAAAAAAACAAAAAAATACACAAAGAAGGCTCTGGCCATCATGCAATAAGTATTCGTACAGAACTTTCTGATTCCTACTCTATATGTAATCATGTATTATTACATGGAATGCAAAAAGGGGCAAAACAAATCCCTGACTTCCATGTGGACAGGCCTCCTGAAGATGTGATCCTTACACAGATTTCTCATCATGAAAGAGCCTTTGGCGTCAGTTCTGCTGGCCTTCACTGTACTTCTGTGTCAGCGTTGGCTTGTCATATGGGACATATGGAATGTTTTTAGCCCCTCTATCGTATTGCTTCTGCTTATCACTCCATTTCAGGGCCTTGAGGGCTGTGTTTGGGTTTAAATTCCAGCATTCACGTGGTGCTCAGGGGCAGACGTAATCATGTGGGTAACCTCTCAAGTCCATCTGGAGGATGCACAAGAAGTAGACAGCAAAGATTACTTAACATTCAGAGTTATCTCTATGTTCAGACTCTGTAGGATGCACAACAATCCACTTCTCCTTTCATTTTGTGTAAATTGAATGGCTGACCTGATGGTGAAGGGAACTCATTCTCCCCTGCTGTGACAAACTGTAAATCAGACCCCAAAGCAGCAATGGAGCTCCTGGGACGAATGCAGCGATCACCTGATAAAGTCCTGCGGAGTAATGCCTAAAAACAGAGGTGAGACTTATCAGTCATACAGTAAAATTATGTTATTACACACATCAGACTTCAAGCACAACTCGGATACATGCCACATACAGAAGTACTCCGATGACACCGTGATAGTGGCATGTATCCGGGAGGGTGATGAGGGGGGGTACAGGGCATTGGTGGCTGACTTCGTGGTAGGAGGTGGTAGGAAACTATAAGTACCTGGGACTGCAGCTAGACAGCAGACTGGACTGGTCACTCAACTCGAACTGTGTGTACAAGAAGGGGCAGGCTGGCCTCCTTCAACATCTGTCCTAAGCTCCTTCTCATGTTCTATCAGTCCGTAGTCTCCAGTGTGCTGTCATATGCCTTTGTGTGTTGGGGTGGGGGGGGGCAGGAAAAGAGATATGGACCGTCTGAACAGACTCATCCGCAGAGCGGGCTCAGTGGTCGGGCTGAGCCTGGACTCTGTGGAGACGCTTCTGGAGAGCAGGACCATGTCTAAAGTTAAGGCTATCATTAACAACACCAGCCACCCCCTACACACCACCTTCTCCCAGCAGAGAAGCACCTTCAGTGGCAGACTGCTGTCACACAGCACCTCCACAGAGAGGCTGAGGTCCTCCTTCGTGCCCCGTGCCATCAGGGGGTACAATGGCTCTCTCAGGAGGAGCGGGGGGAGGTGGCGAGGTCAGCACGGGGTTGAATGGATTTAATTTAATTTAATTTAATTTTATACTGTTTATATTTTAATTTTATACTGTTTATATTTTAATTTTATAGTGTTTATATTTTAGTTATAGTTTGGTATATAAGTCCTGTTAGTGCTGCATGTGTCTGTTAGTGTAGTGTATGTCTTGTGGTATGTCCTGTGATGTCAGTGTTTCTTTTTCTCCTGGTGTTTATTCAGTATTATTCGTTATGTAATGCCTGAGCAGTGGATATATACAATTTCCTCCGGGATTAATAAAGTATCTATCTATCTTTCTTTAGAATTTGCATATGCTACAGGCAGCATTTTATGTCAAATTTTTGTTGTTAATTTTTGCTGATGAACGGTAAGTTGTGCTACACGTTTAAATTAAAAGAAGTACATTTTATATTGTGACATAAAGTATAACTACAATGCAGCTGTTAATAAAGTCCTCAAACCTCCTCATGGGTTGTGTGCTGTGTTTATGGTAATGACAACAACCATTAAAAGTAATTTGGTAATGTGTTTTATTATTAAAATTTTAGTTAAGTTACCCTACATGAATGGATTTCCATAAATAATCAAGTTCCACTTTCCTACCTTGCGTGTCATGGGGCTGGTTGGAGCAGAGGCGCTGCTATAGAGGCTGAGGCTGGAGTTTGACCTGCTCACAGTCAAACCCTTATTGGAGGCGCCTCCTGTGGGAGACAAGTACTTCTCCTTGATCTTCAAGTTGGTTCTGCCTTTCACTGTCAATGACACAGCAGGAGAGTTTAGAACGCAGTACTGTACTGCTTACTCTACCTGTAAATAATACCATAAAATACAATAGAACCTCATCCATAATCTGAGCATTATTGTTTGTTCCAGTAACTGCAGAAGAGGTTTTTTTCTTTTTTCTTATTTTAAATTCAATTTGGTAATAACTTTTCTTGACGGATAAGCGTCACACAGTTGCTTACCTCTGCAGGGGTCATTCTTGACCAGGAACTCATCTAGAGCAGTCCAGCCCCCACCCACTCTCACCATCAATGTGCTGCGCAAGATACGAACCATTCGCAGCTGTTGTGAATCTCCAAACTGTGGGTGAATGTGAATGAATGAATAATATGAAGCAGAGACATCTTCAACTACATTTCTAAGATTTGTCATTGTTTATAAACACGACTCACCCGGTATCTATTGGCACTTATTTGCTCCACTTGGAACCTCTTAGGACAGTTGCACTGAGATACTTGTCGACTCACCTGAAGACAAAGATTGTTCAGCATCAGTACCCCCAAAATATCCTCACATCCTCTCCATCACAACACACTTTCTCATTTGCATATTGTTCGTACCTCTTCATTGATTTGATCTGCATCCAGTGGTTTCCTATAAGGATCTCTGCTGGGATGTAGTGCACACGAAAACTCATAGTAATCAATGAAGCCATCGCTGTTCATGTCGAAGATGTTTGCCACTGCATTCATCTCCAGAGCGTTGGTGGGAAATTCTGCAGTAGAGCCAAGGTGATTTACAAGGGCTTTAACTCAAATGTGTGACAATAATCACATTAATATGCAAATACAGGAAGCAATGCAGACATTTCCATATGCACATAATTTTTAACATCTTCATTTAGGTGATTTAATGGGGCTGTGTTTCAGCACAGTAAGTAGTCATTTAAGTTGTTCTTGAAATTTATAGTAAATCCGACTGGCCAACAAATGGGTCAAAACACCAAACTGATTAACATAAGCTGATCTTACTGGAGGCAAGAACGTAATCAATCAATTCCTTCTGGCTGATGCGTCCATCCTGGTCTCGGTCGATGCTGCGGAATACGTCTAAGATACGTGACTTCAAATGACTTATCCACTGTATGTAACGCTTTCGCCAAATGTTGAAGTCAAAGTTTGCAAATTCTTCCATCTAAAAGACAAAATGTGGCAAAATGTATGTCAATAATAGCAATGAGCTTGTGTGTATGTGTTTTTTAAACTCAAATGGGTTCATTTTAAAAAAGATGAATAACCTCTTTGAGTGCTTGATGGTGTTGCTCCAGCTGTTTTTGTCTCGCCATAGCCAGGAGCCAAAGTTTCTGCCACTGACTGACCATCTGAATGAGCTCTGGGGTGTGGGGTTCGAGATCCCCCAGGGGAACTGGTGCAGCGAGCTCCAGCTTCAGAGTGTTCCTCCTCTCTAAATGAAGAAAAATAATTACGTCTGGAATCATCTCTGGCAAATCCTTCTGACAGTTATCAAGGTATGCATAGAATTGGGGTGCTTGCATGCTGGCTTACTTGTGAGTGGTCGTTTACTAGGCGACCCCACCCGTTTTGAGATGCTCTTGTGCTTGCAGGATTTTGTGGCATTTTCCACTTCTGGAAACTTTTTACTTAACTCCACCATGAATATCTGCAGAGAGGATCAGTGATGACATGGTTCAACGAAGATGCTTCTTTGCTTCTTAGTGGTCAGTACTCGCCCTGTCTGCTTACATTGTAACTACAGCAGGTATGATTTAAATTTCAAAATTGCATCCGGTTGATATTACAGTGTACATGGATTTTAGTAAAAGTTTTGATATGCTTTGACATGTCTGGGAATCTGAGCCTTTTATATCTAGGAGGCCACTAGAAAACATCTTCTTCAGAAGAACAGGAGTGTGACAACTAGGAGATTGTGGAAAATGTCCTGAAGAAGGATAACAGAGAGCCAGGCTTGCAACTGACAGCAAACACTTCATCAAACATATAATTCACCAGTTGGAAACAAGTTCTCATACATATTCAGAGAAAGGCTGGGCTACAAAAGAAACAGACAACGATTTGTGTGCATCTGCTGTTTGCTCATCGGCGTGTATAAGGGCTTAAAGTTAGGTATTCACGCTTCAGGTGTTTAAACAAGGTTAGACCTGTCTTTGGAACATGCAAATTTACTTTGTATTTAAGGAGGACAATGGTCCTAACACTTGATATTGGTGTCCACATGTGGACGTTTTTGATTTATTTGAATAGAATTTCTGCAATTTTTCCAGAACATCATGTTTAAGGCCACAAGGACAGAAGATAAAATTGTGATGTGGGCACAGAAAAAGTCTTACTGTGTGTTGCTCAATAAACTCCTGGTTCTGCTCCCTGGTCTCAGCTGGAGGTTCTTGTTCCCTGAGGGTCAGGGATTCCTCCGCTGAGGAGATCCAGTCCAGTAGCCTTCGGATCTCCTCTCTTTCTGTCTCCAGTGCTCCCAAGGTGGCCTCTATCTTTTGACCCTGCTGCTGAGCCCAAGTCTGAACCTGACCCAGAAAAAAAAAAAACAGGAGTAAACTTACTTCATTAAGATAGAGTTTGCCTCTCTGCCTTTAAAAAAACAACAACATTTATCCAACTGAGAGCAACTCATGGTTCCTTAAATATGCAACTATTTACAATATATTTGATATCAAGAGGGAAATACACTGATCATCATGAAGGAACACACCTCCTCATAGCGGGTCTTGGTGACACTGATCCAGGACTTGATGGTGATTATGGAGTCTGGATGACAGGAGGCCAGGATCTCCTCACCTTGACGGTGGATATTCTGTAACTCCATAGCCTGATCCTTTAATGCACACATGCATTCCTTTTGGGAACAGAAAAGCAGATTAATTCAGTCTTTCAGCCAGTAAAACATGCAAACAACCACCCATTTTTATAGCAAACAACAGCGAATCCATTCATTACATTAAGAATATTTCCCAGTCAAGTGCGAGTCATTCTTTAATGCAAGATGCGACTGCCAGAATTTTTGTGATGTGAGGACTTCAGGAGTCTATTAATTCCTGATGATGGACACCCCAAAGGACAGTATCCTGGTTACAACATGGTCACACAAATAAATTAAATCATCATGTTTCCCAACCTTTTTGATACATGGCACATATTTTAGAAAGATCATAAGCAACACCACCAATCACAAAGAATATTTAATAAAATATAATGAAAACCTAGTCTCAATTTATTCCATTTATTTACTCAGTGTGAAAGCTGAGTTGGTTTAGTTGAACACACTATGTTTGCAGGACTTGAAGCAAGAAACACACAAAAGATCTTCCTGAACAGCCTGAAGCCTCTCTCTTTCTTGTCTGTATAGCAGCCATGCACGAAAAGCCCATCTGGCATCGATAGATTGTGGAGAAAATGAACAGAACTAAAATAGCTTTGTTTGAATGAGGAACTTCTTGGCAGCCAAAAAACTGTCCACAGGTAAATCAACAAAGCTCAGGTTTAGACCCCAGTTTTGTTTCAGTTTGCATTGGTTCCTAAACCAGTCAAGACAAGGTGGAAAGTCAACTAGCAGTAAATGTAAGCTAAAGCATGTTTACCAACAAGCTACCAAGCATACAAGTCTCCCAAAGACAACATTAAGGCCATGTGCCTAACTTATTTGGAATTAATTGGAGACCTATGGCATATCGGAGTATTTATACAGACCATTGGAGTATTCATCCAGTTTGTACCTTGGTTGAACTGGATGAACACCAAGGTATGAACTAACGGTCAGAATATCTTGTCATTAGCAGGTTGAATGAGTTCAAGCAGAAGTCCAAAAATCCACCTGACTTAATTCCTGTTAATAATCCTGCATTCTTATCAGCTGAGCTTGGTTTGTGGTGGGCCCTGAACTTTGACTGCCCCAGGGGCAGACAAACATGCAGACAATGTGCATTATGCCCCTATGAGGAGTGATCGCGGCACTCCTCACAGCGACAAAACGCCGAGGAGTGATAGCATCATGGTATACTGACCTTGTGTTGTTTGTGGAAAGCAAGCAAACTCTCCTCCTCTTCTGGTATGACGCCATATTTCAGTATCCTCTCAGCCTCAGTGAGGCGTTCCATGAAGGAATGGACAAGCACATCAAATCTGTCAGCCTGACGAGAAGACAAAGTTTAAGATGAATGTAGGAAATGTTCTATTTAGACTGGAATCCCCATGGACCATGATGTACGTACAGTAGATGACATTGTGATCTGCAGTGAAAGCAGGGAGGATGTGGAGAATCATTCAGAAAGGTGGCAGAGTGCGTTTGGAGACTAGAGAGAGCAGACTTAAATGGTTTGGTCACGTCCAGAGGAGAGACGGTGAGTATATTGGTAAAACGTGTTGAGGATGGAGCTTCCGAGCAAGATGAAGAACAAAGAGAAGGTTGATGCATGTCTTGAGGAAGACATAGGAAAGTTGGCGGGAGGAGGATGCAGAAGATAGACCGACATGGAAAAGGATGACGTGCTGTAGCGACCCGTAACAGGAAATGCCAAAAGATCAGAAGAAGTAGGGAAAGGTCCATTTATTAATAGCCACATAAGAAACTGCATTATTTTTGTAATATAAATTGTACATATCAGTATTTTTTTTATTACTTCCACGATACACAAAGTCATTTTTACAGGTAACAATTTATAGAGATTCCAAAGAGAAATGTAAGCGAAAACTCAACTTTTTCCCACTTGTGTTTCAGGTAGGATCCTTGTTGATGCTGGTGTCCAAAACACAACCAAATTGCTTTTATGTGACCAATGGAGACATTCAACATTTAATCATTGTGCATCTGACTGGATCTCCAGTCACTTTTCATTTTGGTGTTTACTGTACTTTTTATTGTTATGTTTTTGTGCTGGGAGGAAGACAGTAAAAGTGTAGTTTATAGTAAACCAATCTAAATGCAGATGGAATCATTATTCTATTAGATTACGTAATCAAATTTTACTTCAAAAAGTTTTCTAATTTATTTCCCATTACAGGAAGGATACCTCAGGCGATTGAGATAAAACGGCCATGAAACTTGATTGATTATATACAATAAGAAACCAATTTTAGTAATGCATATTTCTGAATGTTTATGTTTAAATATGTTACTGGGATATCAAATAATGACTGTAATTTGCATATTTAATCTAAACAGAAACTAAGACCTAAAGGTGTCATTCAGATTTGCATGATTTCTCCTGCTGTGTCGGTCATTAAATTATCTAATTGTCATTTTCTTACAGACCTACCTGCTGAAGTGAAACCTCCAGTCTGTCTTGTTTGCTGACTGACAGTTTGCACACAACCTCCCATCTGCCTTCCAGCTCATCCATCTGCTCCTGCAGCCAGTGAGCATCAGCTGTGCTACTCCGGGTCAAATCTCTCACGGAGCGCTTCAGGGTCTTAATGCAGCCGGCTCTCTTCCCTAGCTCCTTTTGGAAGACCTGAGTGGAACAGATTAGAGAACAGAGGAACTGATGTTTTGTACATGACAGAAATGCTAAGAACTGGCACAAAATACACCATGTAGATTAACACATGTATTACTGTGATTTCGGCATCGTACCTTGTGTTTGTCTATCAGGTTCTTTACCATGTCTTTGTCTCCACCAACAGGAGCGTCCTCAGCTAGTTGTGGCTCTGCTCTGTACAGCCAGTCATTCAGGGCTTGCAGAGCATCAGTGAATCTACCTGAAAACAGCAGTGCTTCTTCCAGCTTGTGCTGTCTAAGAGAGACAAACCAGAAGTGTGTGGATACATTTCCAAGATCAGGATTGTATGTATTTACTCATTGACGCTTAGAATAAATTTGACTGCCTATCATACCTCTCCATAGACTTGCCATTGATTGTATCCCACGAGTCTTTGAGTTCAGCCAGTAGATTTTCCAGATGCTGCCTGTCGTAACTGGTTTCAGCTCTTTCGTGTAGGTTGCGTCCGTTCTTTGACGTAGCTTCATACATGGGCCTCTTTGATCTCAGCAGTTTCTGGAACTCCTAATTACGAAGTAAGTGATCAGCGAAAGCTGGTAGCACATAAACCACTTGGTAGTGTGATGCCTACTGCACCTTCTGTTCAGTCAGTTGTTGTTTGATGTCCTCATGGGATGCAGAAATTTCTTTATGTGTGTCTAATGTCTGTTCTACCTCCATCATCCAGTCCACTAACAGACGCCATGATTCATTGAACTGAAACATGATGAAATTAAGACACACATGGTCTTTGGCAAAAGAAAAGTAATACCTACATGTACAGTTTCACATAAGGATAGAACGTTAGCTATTTTTTCTGGACCTTATTTTGTGACATACCTGTTTGACGTTCTTCTTTACCTCCTCCAGCATCTTGCCTCTCTCTGAAGTGCGCTGCTGTAGCTTTTTGTAGCGATCCTGGACGGTCATGATTAAGTTATGAATGACATCATAGTCTTCCTTTCTGCTCAGCTCTGTTAGTCTACAGGCCATGTTCTCCACTGTGCTCTTCTTCTCACCATGGCTGTTCACCTCATTCACCAGTGTCTATACAGATTAAAGTGTGTCATCAATGAAAATAGGAATAATAATTATAATAATGATGATAAAAATAATAATAACAAGGCATGCAGAGACTGCAACTGTCTTACCCTGACCTACTTCCAGGGTAGGTCAGAAGTGCATAGCTTTGACCTTTCAGGGTAAGTCAAAGCTATGCACTAGCTTTGATCTATGGTTTACTCACACAGCCTTCTCTCTCAATTTTCTATCTTATCCGGTACAAAAGTTTAAATTTGACTTTGTTTTCTCAAGGTCAAGGTCATTATTTCATTTTCATCCCCATTGCTGCCCGAGTCTGTTCATTCATTTGTCCACCAAATTTCTTCGCAATTGTTGCAGATAGAAAGATGAAACAAACAGCACATTACTCTCGTGGCAAAGGGGATGAAAATGAGTTGGTGACCTTGACCTTGAGAAAACTAGGTCAAAGTCAACTTTTGTACACTCAGGAACTGGATAAAATAGAAAGACGAGGATGAAGTACTTTGATCTACCTATGGTCTTATTCACTCTGGCCTTCTCCCTATGCACTAGTCAGGTACTACTTTCAGGATACCCTGACCTACCCTGAAAGTAGGTCAGGGTAAGTCGCGGGATGTTGCAGTCTCTGACTGCTTTGGTTCTAGTGTTTATTTTGGGCAGTTACAAAAATACTCTACTGCCCATTTTCTTGAGTGTAAAACCTTGTTTATTTACAAAAACGGAATAAGCAGATATAAGAGCTAAAAAAAATTTTTTTTTTCAATTGACTTCTTTGGAGCATTACAATAATCTGATCAAAAGCATGTACGTGCTGTTAAAGATGAAGCAGGGATACAAAGTGTGCAGTGGTTATTAAAGGACTTGCCCTGTGATCCTGCAGCTGACTACAAACTGTGTCCAGAACAAAGCTGGGGTGTGGAAGAAGCTCAATCGACTCTTCACATTTGCACATCTTCAGCAGTAGATCCTGGACATTACTGTGGAATTCCTTGGCCAAACCAAGCCCTTCTATCAAGTTTGCCTGTGGAAATAGCACAAAATTCACATGCAACGATGCAATAGATTAAAAAAACAACAACAGGATGAGACATTTATTGAGCTTATTAACCTTTCTCTCCTGGACTCTGCTGTAGATAGACACCCATTTCTGGTCAAGAATAGATAACATGTGTTCTGTGCTTGATCCCCGGATAACATTGTTGCTCTCCAGCATTCTGTGGATGGCATTCTTCACATCCGTGTAGGCATGGAATTTTGATTCCATCTCATTGCACAACTCCTTTTTTTGGGTAAGAAAAAAATCTGTTTTATGCGTAAAATATTTTTTCAGTAAATTGAAAGCTTTATTTCTTGTCTATCTCCTAACTGAGTTGAACAGAAACTCCCATTTTACCAGGTGCGCATTGAGCCTTTCACTGGCCGAGTCTGGCATACCCCACATAGTTTTAGAAGAGGATAGTCTCAAGTCTGTGTTCTCCAACCACTGCAGAAGATCCTGAATCTCCATTGTGACATCTTGTACCTGCAAACAACAAATGACATCTGTTAGTGCGCTACAATGCAAATGCTACATCATCTAACCTACACATACACACACACACACACACACACACACACACACACACACACACACACACACACACACACACACACACACACACACACACACACACACACACACACACACACACTCGGATAACTTTTATTTTCTTTGATGCGTGTATATGCAAGTTTACAAATCGTCACAAGAGAGCAACATGAAACAGCAACTGATGCTGTACAAGTGAGAAAAATTAAATGTCCTAATACACTACATTATATAGTGTATATGAGTGTAGGGTAGAGTAGAACTTTATTGATGCCTTAGGGAGGTTCCATCAGGGAAATTAACTTCTCTGTCGCACTACAACAGCTCAGTGAGTACACAAAAGCACACAGAAAAAGCACACAGAAAGTAGTACCAACACCGAGAAAGAATAAAAATAACACAACAAGAAAATACAAATAAAAAGGCATAAATAGGAATGGGAAAGTTAAAGTGTTTCTAGTGTTTGCAGTGTTTATGGTTATTGTGCGTATCATCCCTCAGCTCTCGTGTGGACTCTCTTTTTCTCCCCCAGAGTGGAGTTGTGCAGTTTAATGACTCGGGGGATAAAGGCGTTCTTAAGTTTGTTGGTCCTGCATGTCGGGAGGCGCAGCCTCTGGCTGATCAGGCTTCTCTGGTTGTTTGCTACGGTGTGCAGAGGGTGGCTGACATCGTCCATGATATCCAGCAGTTTGTCCAAAGTTCTCCTCTCTGCCACCGTTGCCAGAGGGTCCAGCTTCATCCCAACCACTGAGCTCACCAGCCTGATCAGCTTCTCCAGCCTGGAGAGATCCACCTTAGTCACGCTCCCTCCCCAACACACCGCAGCGTACCACTGGACGCTTGCGACCACAGACTGATAGAGCATCGACAGGAGCTTTCTGCAGATGTTAAATGCCCTATGCCTCCTCAGAAAGTATACCCTGCTCTGTGCTTTCTTGTACAGCTGCCTCGTGTTGCTTGTCCAGTCCAGTTTGTTGTCCAGCCACATTCCAAGATATGTATAAGTCTGCACTACCTCCACCTCCTCCGTTCTTATCAGAACTGTACTAGGTTGGGGTCTGCCCCACCTGAAGTCAATGACCAGCTCTTTAGTTTTGGAGGTGTTGAGCTGCAGGCTGTTGCTGTGACACCAGTAGAAGAAGTCACTCACCAAGCATCTATAATCCTCATTGTGTCTGATACATCCCACAATTGCTGTGTCATCTACAAACTTCTGAATGTGACACAGTTTTGAGTTGTAGCTGAAGTCCACCATGTACAGAGTGAAGAGGATCAAGGACAAGACAGTCCCCTGTGGAGCAGCTGATCACAGTGTCAGACATGACGTCCTTTAGCCTGACGAACTGTGGTCTGTCGGTGAAGTAGTTGTGCATCCAAGCAACCAAGCCAGGGTCCACTTGCATTTGTAGGAGTTTGTCCTGTAGAATACAGGGCTGGATGGTGTTGAAGGCACTTGAAAAATCCAGAAAAAGGATCCACAAAGTGCTGCTTTCCTTGTCCTGATGTGAGTGGGCTCGGTGTAGCATGTAGAGGATAGCGTCCTCCACACCGACTTTTTCCCGGTAGGCAAACTGTATATATGTATATATACATACCTATACTATAAACATGTGTATGATTAAATATCTATATCTATAGTTAGTCTGATGTTCTCCAGTCACCTGACTCAGCCTGCTCTCTAGTTCCAGCTGCCTGCGTTCAGTCTCACATCGAACAAACTCCCAGCTTTCGTTGAGCTGTTCCAGCTGAGACTGAAGAGCATGAGGGCCATCTCCAGATCCAACCTCCAGCAGCCCTCTGCTCGCCTTGTTCAGGGACTCCATTGTGCGAACATGGGACATGACATCATTACGCAAGACCTAGGAGGAAAAAAATAGCAGATAAGAGATATCTGCGATAATATAAAGCTACATATTCTTGTCAGACAAGTCCAGCAATGTTTATGTGAGTTGAGTACAAACGAACAAAAGAATACAGTTAAGACACTAGCAGATGTGATAGTGATTTTTTTTATAAGAAACAGAAGTTTGTGGATATCTAGAAGATAATCAGTTACAGCATCACTGTTTTCTGAGACCTTCCAACTATAAAGGAGTTCCATTAGACTACAGTCTAACTTCGACTGTGTAGTCATACAATGAGGGGTTTATTTTGGACAGTATATTACAGTATTAAGGCCATTACCAACCTTGTGTTTGGCCAGCTCTATTTCACAAGCTTGCAGGTCAATGCTGATTGGCTGGTTGCCCTGCAGTTGCTCAGTAGTCCTGGAAAGCCATGTGTGCAGCTCATCCAGAGTGTTTTGGAACTGACCCAGACCCAACAGAGCACACTCCAGTTGATGCTGGAGGCAGAATAGGTAAAAAAAAGAAAACAACAGATAACTCTCTTTTTATATTGTGTTTGTTTACCAGCGAGTAAATATAAGATGACATCTAATTGTGATAAATATGTAATTTTGTGGATTATGAAAGTCTGGCAATATCAATAGTGTATAATGCTATCCAAATAGTCTCACCTGTCTTTCGACAGTCTCTGATTCCAAGCTGTCCCAGCGTTGTCTGAAGTCACAGAGCGGTGAGACGGATCCCGGCCGCTCCGAGCCTGGAGATAGCCAGCACACAAAGCGATGATTCAGGCTCTCTATCTCTATTTTCTTCTGGTAGAGTTCTCTCTTGAACTCCTAAAGGAAATAAAGAAGAGCATATATTACCTATAAATTAACCATGACTTGTACTGTATATTTTACAAACACATGCCCATCATGGATTATTGTTGTTAGAATGCACCTCACTGTGCAGACCCACCTTGAGATCACATAGCTGCTCTTTGACTGAGTCCAGGTCAGTTCCTACCATGAACTCTTCAGAAGACCTCAGTTCAGCTGACTTCAACCACTCAAAAAGGGCCTTTTAGCAAGAGAATAAAAGATTGTGCATTAAAGCATGATTAACTAGAACCAAGGCAGTCCCGGACTGCAACGTCCCGTGAAACCCCTGAATTCAAAATGTTACCCTGACCAACTTGCATGATTCAAAGATCAAAGCTAGTGCTCTGACCTACTGTTGTTGATCAAAGCACTAGCTTTGATCTATGGTCCCGCTCACACTGGCCTTCATCTCCCTTATGTTTCTATCTAGTGCACAAATGTTGAAATTTGACCTTGACCTACTTTTCTCAAGGTCAAGGTCATCATCTCATTTCATCCCTTTGGCCGCCCGAGTAATGTGCTGCTTTTTTTTCTGATGCCGGAAGGGAAATTAAGAGCACACTCTAGTTAGTAAAGACTGCAAACGCAGTAGCACACACACACAAGGGGGCCTGTAGGAATGCAGAGGGAGGTAGAGTGGTGGGCAGCCCCTTTGTGGTGCGCCCCAAATGAGCAACTTGTAAAGCCTTGCTCAAGGGCACCTTGGCAGTGCTCTGGAGGTGAGCTGACACCTCCTACTGTCAGCTCACACTCTGGGTGTTTTTGTGGACAGGAGCGGGAATCGAATTGCCGATCTTAGGAACATTGGATGACCTACCCTACTGCCCGCTCTACCACTGAGCAACTGCTGCCCTTTTTGTTTCATCTTTCTATCTGCAGCGGTTTCAAAGATATTTGGTGGACATACCGACGGACGGACGAACAAACACACGAACACAATACATCACCGCTTTGAAGCGGGATGTAATTATATCAGTCACTCTGGAATTTTTCCACACAGCTCTAAATGGCTGTATTTTGTGAGTTGATTAAACACTAAAAACATGTTTTCTCGGGAAAAAATATATTTTTTTCTTTGAATAAAAGTAGATTATAATCTGCTTTTGATTCAGCTTGATATTGAAATATTCCTGAGTATACACAGGGGTATGTACACAGTATGTGCTTAATAAAAATATAGTATATACTCATGCGGCCACTGACCTGCATTGTGTCTTGATAATGTAGTGCCATTTGCAATGAATCTTCCAGTTTCTTTTGACAGTCATTCCACAGTTTGCTCAAGTTGTTCCATGTGGAGTACAGCTTTAAGATGGTTAAATTAGTGTTAAATTAGTTGACACAACATTATGATTTTCTTTTGGATGGACTTCTTACTTCATCTAGGCTCTTTGTGACATCTGGTTTGTCAGTATCTCCGCATGCAGACATCAGATCCATTCCCAATACTCCAAGGGTGTCCAGGTCTCCCTGTATACTGTCAATATCCTCCCTCAGAGTCTGTGAGTTGAAAGTATGGAAAAAGACATGCAGCATGTTGGCTTACATACAGTACAGTTGAACAGGATTTCGGATGCATGAATCATTCGAGTACTTCCAGACAAACCTGCATGCTTTCAAGGCTCTGGCGGATCGTTTCAGAGTCTGTCCGAGAAGCATTGAGATCCACAACAGCCTGCTGAGCATCACTGAGAGCAGCTGTGACATCACTGACATCACTCCAGAACTTCAAAGACAAATCTAGGAGTTTGAGCAACCAGCTTTCCCTCTCCTGGGCCTGAGTGTGCATCTCATCCCACATCTGGAAGAGGACGGATACTCGCTCCTGGATCACTATTATGATGAGAATATGGGAAGTAAATCGCTTAGGATTGGCCTTATTCCCACAGTAAATTATAGCAACATGTGTATGAAGAGGTTGTATGTCTACATGAACATCACATTACCTGTACCAACAGATCCATCACCCGCTGCCTGGGTGTTCGCCAGCAGCTCATCTGCCTGTGTCTTGACAGAGCCAAGGCCCAACTCCAGCTTGGACAGCTCAGTCAGGGTGTGTTTACTATCCTGCAGCTGCTCCTGGATCCTTGGGGTGAGGCCTTGAAGACAGCAGGGAGTCTGCATGCGACTGCGTAGGCAGTCGAGGCTCTCTCTGATAAGGGTTATCCTTTCATTCAGCTGCCATTGCAAGAAAGCGTGAAATTTTGTGCTGTTCGTATTAGTGACTCCTCCTGTTTGTATAGCTGCTTATTAGAGGTTTTAACATTCTAACCTGTGTGAATCGAGGCAGGGACTCCTCTAGAAGATTTGCGGTCTGTCTGACTTGGTCTCTGATGGCCCTGTGTTGGTCCTCGGCTTCTGTAGCTTTTTGACAGAACTCATTTCCTTGGACAGGGTTTAATTCCGACAAACGTTTTGCTAAAGAGCATAAACGTGCAATCAGGGGACGGTGCTCCGCTATAGACTCTCTCAGTTCCTGAGCAAAAGAGAGACAGAGAGCTAAAATTGATTGTTCAAGAATCTGATTTTAATCCCCCCCAAAATAACTAATTTATTATTTATTTTTTTAATTTTATTTTATATACTGGTTTGATCCTCGAAGGGAAATTAAGAACGCACACTCTAGCTACTGATTACAAACGCATGCCTACATATATATATTTGTGAGTACAGGCCCCTGTGTCACACACACACACACACACAAGGGGGCCTGTAGGCATGCAGGGGAGGTAGAGTGGCAGGCAGCTCCTTCTTGGTGCGCCTCAAATGAGCAATTTGTAAAGGGGACGGCACCTTGCTCAAAGTAACCCTTTCAAGAAGAAGTTTACTTAAAATGCTTGGACTAGAACTGAATCTTACTTGCCCTCAAAAAGGTCGTGACATACAATGAGGTGTAAAGGGTTTTAAAAAAGAAGAGGAAGGCAATTCAAAGGGAGAGCCCTTTTTTTTTTTACCTGTAAGAGATCCTGTTGTCCTCGAAATGCCTCATAGCTACTGATGCCCAGAGAAAGCTGGCAAATTAGTGCTTGAGTTTGTTCAAGCCAGGGTGACACCTCTGTGAAGCCCTCTGAGAACTGCAGGAGAAGCGACTGGGCATGCTCAAACTGCAGGACTACATGGGAATTAGTGGCTGTGGTGGTGTTGCATTTCTCCTGTAAGTCCTGCAGTGGTGTCTGCATTGCAAGGTGACAACAAAAATACAGGAAGTTTAAGGTTAGAATATTGAGGGGGAAAAAATTAATTCCAAATTACATGAGTTGCTTGATTTGCTTTGTGAATAATATGTGTTCATTTAATGAAATGTGGAGTACACCTGCAAATTCTCTGTTTCCTCTTCATCGCTGTATGTCAGCAATATTTCAGAAATTTTCACCATCTTCTCAATGTTGAACCTGTGTTGGAGGATCTCTACAGCCAAAATCTGGTCAGAAGACAGAAGACAAATGCGCGCGCGCACACACACACACACACACACACACACACACACACACACACACACACACACACACACACACACACACACACACACACACACACACACATACACACACACACACACACACACACACACAAACAATTATATCATCATCATTATATTCTCATTATTATTATTATTATTATTATTATTATTATTATTATTTGCTAATTCTTTAGTTGAATGGTTGCAGCTGTTTTTTTCCTGACCTTCTGCTCATAAAGTTGTTCTGCTATGAGGTCTGGGTCCAGACTAATCGTTTTCAGGTTGTCCAGATTCAGGGCGGTGTCATGGAACCAAGACATCTCCTTCATTACTGCTTGTTCAAGCTGATGACAACAAGTTGAGTGTTTGCATAGCATAATAGCATTATAAACAGCAGAAGTAAATATCTAAGCATTTCTTAAATCTAGTACCACTTAAAACATGTGCTGGCAGTAATGTCATTTTGAATTATAAATAAAACAACAACCTAGGACTAAGTCAAAAGGAATAAAATGTATATAAAAATAGTGATTTACTGTTCAAAAATACTTAAATCTGAACACAAAAAATAAATGAAAGTAAAGTATTATTGTGTTTAAGAACAGGAAATACAGAATCAAACAAAGATGCAAATATATGCAAATTGTTTATAAAAAATAACAAGGGACATGGATAGAAAGCATTACAGTATATTAGAATTAATTAGATTACTCAATGTTTTTTGGTGTGCTTTGTCAATTTTGTCAATGTGAAGAAATATAATGGAGTGAAAAAATAATTTCCCCAAGGGGATAATAAAATTATATTTCTTCTTCTTCAATATTACCCTCTGTCTCTCAGCTGCACATAGGACTGCATCATGCGTCTGAGTTCCTGCTGCCCCCAGGAGTTCCCTCTCAACACGGCCCAACCACAGATGGAGATCCTCCTGGCTGGAGGTACAGCGACTGGAAGCCTCGAGGGCTTGTTCCAGCCTCTGCAGCACATCCAGACTGCTGAGACTCAGCACTGAACAACGGATCCGTAGAGCATCCATCTTCTCCTCTACCTGCTGGACTTCATCCGCTGAAACAAAAGACGAATAATAACAACAATATACAGTATGTACTGGATACACACACACACACACACACACACACACACACACACACACACACACACACACACACACACACACACACACACACACACACACACACACACACACACACACACACACACACACACACACACACACCTACTATATCTAGTTTTACGAAGTGAAGTGAGCATTACCTGAAATTACTTCTATCACATCATGTCCTGACTTTTGTATTTTCCCTAGGTCAGCAGATTTGATTTGGATCTCTTTCACAACAGCCTAAGAGAAAATAAAAGATGTAGAATATATAATTCCTAACTCAGCACGATGCACATTCACTTCATTTTAGCAGCATGTAAATCATTGTGGGAAATATCAAACCTTGGCCCTATCTGTAGCCTTTGAGAGATGTAGCATCACTCTCTCTGCATTTCGCAGTTCGGCTAAGGTTTGTTCCACTGATATGAGCCATTGCTGCAAGCTGTCTACTCCTTCCTGGAATACCTGGGCCCTAGGCAGAATGAGCTCCAATCTCGCCCTCCTGTCAGGCAGAAAATGTTGATTTGTAAAAGCTGTGACATGCACTAGGCCTTGCAAAATGAAAGTGTGGTAATGCTGTAAAAAGCATTAACCGTTGCTCAGCCTGTAGCTGTAACGCCTCCCACTTCTGCTTGAGAGTGGAGAGCTTGTCCTTGGCCTGCTCTCCCTCATCCCCTGGGTAGGCCTCCACCAGCTGAGTGCCCTCTAGTATCATGGAGTCCATACTATGTGTTCGATCTGTGAGGAGGCGCTGCAAGAGCTTTGAAAGAATGGACAAAGCCATACTGTATGAAATAAAATGCAGTGTATCCTATTTTATCACTGATTTTAGTAGGAAAAAAGCATCAAGAAAAGAGGAGGCTGGTTTGTAAACATTTGCATAGATCATTCAATCAAATTTCAACATTGGTACAGACCTCACATTTGAGGTGTAGTTTGAAATGACATTCCTGGCAAAAAGAATGACCATTTAGTCAGGTTTTTCCACTTTTGTGTCACTCCATTGTGTCTCACATATCAAGCTTACATTGTGAAAAGGCAGGCAGGTTTCACCTCATCCAAATAGCTCACAAAGGGCGTGATTGAAGCTGAAAAGTGAGAAACTTCCCTGTTTTTTCAAGAAATGTCCACAAAGCCTTAAATAAACCTCTTTGTGCCTATTGATGATCACCACTGATCACCACTGAATAGATCTGAAATATGTTATACAGAAAGCAGGTAAGCATTGGTCACATGGCCTTGGCATATGTTTTTTTCTTTGTAAAAGTATGTAAAAAGTGTCAAATGTATACCCCTCCCCTACAATAGTACCTGAAAAATGTTTCTAGGACAACAAATGAAGTGATGCGTTGTTGGTGATAACAGACCTTTTGCTCTTGAAGCTGTGCTTTCACCACTTTGACTTCTGATGATGGGGGTTTCTGATTGCCAGTGAGCTCCTCCATCTCACAGACCCATGTGAGTAAGGCTTCCAGGTTTTGGAGAAATGTAACTGGATCTGTCGACCCATCTTTCAGAGCCAAGGCAGGTCTCTTTCCCTATAAAAAAAAAAGACATCAAAGTGTTACTCTCAGTATTAATGATTGAAAATATTGCTGTTTAATGATCCAAGGGGAACAATCTTTAACAGTTTTTGCTGTTCATACAAGCAAAATGAATTTATGGACAAAATCATACCCTCCATTTATCCAAAGTAATGTCCTGGTCTGAGCTTGAGTATCCCTCACTTTGGAGCTGAGAAAAAAGAAGCCCACATGTAGTTTCGATTAATTAAGTTTTTTTTTTTTTTAACAACAACCATCTCAATACCATGGAGAAAAAGAAAAATGCTTTTATAAAAAGATAATTATAATGCATTGAGATGAGACAAGAAGTTGCGTTGGAAAGTTGGAGTTTTATCAACCTCAGCAAGTTCCTCAGCAGCACCATTCAGGACTCTAACGGTTCTGGTGACAATGGGGTCTCCCTTTTGTCCAGTTGGATACTCAGTCACCTCCACAATTTCAGTTACGACAGTCTCAGTCACTTCTGTCACCTCTGTAACCTCTCGTGATGCCAAAGTCTTCCAGGACCAGGGGCTTCCTTCTCTGGAGTCTCTTCTTTGGAAACTGGCCCTCCTCTCGGCAGCATTTTTGTCCAAATGAGCCAAAGGGGATCTGGTAAACTCTGGGGCCACTGTTCTCCTTGTGAGTGTCCCATTTCTGGATGTTTTTATTGGTGAAGGGCTGCTGCGCCAAGCATTATCCAGAGTACTGGTGCTCCTGATTGTGGAGGCAGGAGAGCTGCGGAGAAGTTTGTCTGAAATTGGAGTATGAACCCTTTCCTCTCTTTTATGATCAATTTCCTGTTCCTTTTTTATTCTTTCCAATTCTTTTTTCTCTTTAGTGTCCTCCTGCGTTGTGTCTTTGACAGCCACATCTTGTTTTGCCTCTCCTTGTGGCTCGGGGGGCTGCCTCTCTTTTCTTCGTTGATAGCACTCTTTCAAGAAGTCCTCATCTGACCTAACATGTTTGGACTTCTGGCCCAAGCAGCTGGGCCGGCTGATGAGGTTACCCATGTTCCTTCAGCCCAGAGGCTAGTGAGGAAATAGGTGAAGTACGGCCCCTCGGCCATGCATGCGGAAGATCCTTCAGCTACCTAAAATAAGACAAGGGATGCTCTAGGTCATCATGCAGTTAACAAGTGTGTATTGTGTAGATCAAGAAAAAATATACCCCTGCTTCTTCTTTGAAGACCATAATCAAAATACATTTAATCTTTCAAGAACTGGTATGCAAGCTTAAACCAGTCTAAATGTTGCCTATTTCTTGCCCCTGAAATATCAGTGGGAACATCACAAATGTAGCCCACCTGGTTATTCCTTATCTTTTGTATTCCTTCAGACCACATATACATATGCTCCTCATCTATCTCACATAACCAACTACAATGTTCATTCATTCATCTTCTTACCGCTACATCTGCTGTAGCGGGTTGTGTGGAGCTGACTAGGGGCGTGAGGCGGGGGAAATTCCGGGCGTGACGCCAGTGCACCACGGAGCCACACAGAGACACAGACAAACACGCTCACACTCACACACTACGGTCGATTGGGAACGGCCAATTCACCTGAAGCACATGTTTTTAGAGGTGGGAGAAAGCCAGAGAGCACGGAAAAAACCCATGCACATTCCGCACAGAGCGGGACTCGAACCCGGAACCGACTTACTGTGCAGCAATAGCGTTATTCATTGCGCCACCGTGCCACCCCTAAAATATTCTAGGCTTATAAATCAATGTGACAGGCTTGTAACGGATCCCACTGTTGTGCCTGGCAATGACTACTGGTGGAAAATAGCCAGCATTTTCTCTAACCCAGCCTGGACCAGTCCTGGGAAACTGGTTTGGGATCTGATCAAATATGACAGCCATAAACATGCATACATTGCATACATTCTTCCATGGGTTGACAGTATGAGGTACATCACAGAGTAGCTTTGGGGCAATTGTGAATTTTTTTTGCAAAGACATTCAGCAAAAAAAGCATTCCTTCATATATAGCACAATTTATGTTTCTATGGAAAAAGACCTTTTTTTCTCCACGCTGATCAACAAAAGATGCTTGTTTAATACTGGGTCATTTCTACGACAGGTTTTAATTGAACAGTGATCTCATGAACATCTTGCTTGGCCAACATGCCTATATTACTGGGAAAACCTCCCTTTGGCAGTGACAATTTCAAACTGTGTCAGCCCGCCTGCTTCCTGTCAGCTCAGTGCCTTCATTGTTTAGACAGAAAGGTTAAAGGTGACTTTAATTATGCTAGGCTAGGGAAGCTGAGGTGAGCCCATGAGTAGATCACAGGGAGAGTTCTTGTTAAGGCCAGGTCCCCCCTCTGAGACGGGGTTGGACAATTTCATTCAGAATTACAAAGGTCAAATCAGGTCATGCTTGGTAACTAAAGACCTGTTGGGGGGATTTAGTTTGGGTGACCATTGGGAAATTGGGATGTTGACTCCACAAGTTCCTGATGCTGACCTTTTTTTTTTCTAGTTTGATAACGTAAATAAATTATAAGACTGTATCCATATAGCTACATGTTACTTTCTTGATGTGGAAGTAAAATATCATGTACTCATTCTGGTGCTGCTGTTTTCATAGCAACATGCCCAACTAACTTATTATGGAAAGACAGAGCTTATCATGCGCTCAGGTCAATCTTACCTTGCAACAATACTAAGGCAAGTTATATCTATTTGTTTGGTATGGTTTCTTGTTCATCCTCTTTAAAGGTTGTAAAAAATAAGATAGTTTGTCGCTCTATTGCAGAATTCGTTAATCCCGTGTGGTTCCTGGAACGCATTAACCGCGAGGAACGAGTGCACACTGTACTCTTTCTTGCATGTACAAATTATTTCTTTTTACCTGTTGTGAATATAATGTAATAATTACTCCACTCTGAATCATTTTGTGTGTCAATTACATGAAGTCCCCAGAGTACAAAAATTATTTCCATGACACTGATGGCAGACAAATTTTTGCTGCATATGCTGCTCTTTTGTGTCTGGAACTAGTTAGCATAAGAGGGCCTGTAGCCATGGAATCATATCTGTAACAAATATCTCTGCTGAGGCCAATTAACCATGTACAAGATTGGTTTAGTTTGCCTGATCCAAAGCCCACAGTCATGGCCAAAAAAGCCTTTTTATCTAGATGCACACAAATTTTAAGAGTTCTTTGTTATGTTGGATGTCATCCTCCCACCCAGTATTGTGGAAATGTGTTCAATAGATTTTGCTTGACCTTGCTTAGAACATGATTTCATTGGCAGAAATAGATAAAATTAAAATACAACACAACCATGAACTAAAATAAATTTTGAATATGACCTAGTTTGATATGGTGCCTCCATGTATCTCAGGCTGGTAGTTATTTACATCATGCATGTGTCTGCAAAGCAGATGCAGTCAAGGGATCCACAGGGGAAAACACAGTGAAATCAGAGAGTGGATCCCAGACAAAGCCTCAGCCTCTCGATCAATGATTACCTAGTTAGCTCAGATCACTGCACAGCGGTCTCCTGAGGAGGGCAGCGAGAGTGCCTGTGGCTGTGTTCACATAGGTTAACAATCCAAAAGAGAGGGTGTGCCGTGTCTGGTTACCGCACCACGAGTGTGGTTGTTTGTTAATTAGACGGCTTCCTCGATAGTGATTTCCTTCTTATGCATGTGCGAATGTACTGCTTTGTCTTTATTAGAGTATACATGTTGTACTACCAGAAACATGTTATTGTTATTTTTAATATTACACTGGGACAATCAGACACTCATACTCATATAATAAACTTTAAAATAAAGGTAAAAAAACAACAATTGCATTTGGCTTCTTCAGTCCTCTTTTGAAAATATACAACAATACTATGACCTACATTAGTGTACGATCAAAACAAAGCAGGGAAACCCTTTTAAAATGCCTCAAGCATTCCACCTGTATTCACCTCTTGCTTTCAAGCACAATAATACTCCAAAGGGAACCATTTATCCCATATTGCAGATGACCTAGCCAACCCATCACTTAACCTATTTTGCAATGGCCCCTTATTCAGCCCAACCCTTTCTCTGCTTTCAAGGGGGGATTTATGATACATGACTGCAGTCCATTTACTGATGAATCTGATTACAACCATAGTATTTGGGCTTCCCCACAGTATGGTGACATGCTTACAAAAAATTCTAATATTGTTATTGAGTAAAAACACATGCTTCAGTTTCAATTTTACATGTACAATAAAATTATAATACGTTGCAGATAAAAAAAGAAAAACTACACATATGGTTTAAAGGGTTATAGGTTAACATTAGGATTGCATCATCCCATTTACATGCTTCAAGAGGCTCCATATAGTGGTGCGTAATTAGTAGCAGAACAATGATCATCAATCACAACAGTAAAGCCCCATAATGTTGTGTCACCGCTGTGTGACTTCCTCTATTAAGCAAAGTCCTGAGGTAGTAATCATGGTAGTGGTCTCTAATCAAGGATGGCAGATGTGCATTCACCCACGAGACTCATAAAATTGTTGGGTTGATATCGTACAAGGTCATATGTTCATCTCAAAAATGGTGCTATAAATACACAACACAAAGCTACTGTAAAGAAGCAACTGTAATCCATATTTTTGGCTCAAATCTTAACATGGACATACTAAAAATTTTGATCATGATTGTGAATGTTTTCTTGAAATCAAAGCAGAACTCAAAGAAACTTTAACGCTTTTACCAAACTTCTCAACCAAATAAAATATACTTACATCAGAATGATCCATCCATGCATATGGAATAGTTCACTGACTGCTGCACCTGCACTGTTCACTTGGTTGGAATATAAGCGAATCCCCCAGTCACAACTCATGCACTCACTGTCACATGACCCTTATGGTAACTGGCCAGCAAAGTCCCAAACTAAACTCCCCCTGAGACTACCGTGGCGGTTTTGGCAGTTTGAAACTTACGTGAACCACACTTACCCTGAAGCAAGCCAAACAGCATGAGTGAAGGAATCCACTCAATCACCATTCAAAGGGGGGGGGGTCCAGCTTTGTTTCAGCATCCTTTGAATGGCCTTCCAGCTCCAGCATCCCATACTGAGGGCTCCTCACACACGCACACACACACATACATGAATACCCCTTCCAACAAACACTAAATCAAGTCCACTCATTCATACATTCCCACAAACAAACACACTTTCTAAACACATGCACACATGCCCTGATAACTCATGCTTTTCCGTTGCCCACAGTCACAGGCAAACAATGTCCTCCTCTCCCCTCACAGCACACCCCTCCCCTCACTTCACTTCTCCTCCCACCAGCTCTGCTCCTCTCCCCTTTCTTCTTTGTTGTGGGAGCTGTGATAGAGAAATTCCTCTCTTGTTAATGCCGCTGATGGGATAGGGCATCCAAACGGAGACAATGTATTCCAACGGCTCAGTTGAACTCCTGCAGTTCCCAGCCAAGAGCAGTTTTCACGCGGTGGTCGGTCGGTGCCAGGGAGGACTCGGTGGCATTCTCACCAGAGCTGCTGCTTGGGTTTCCCCTGTACCAGGCAGCTCGGCAGCACTGTGCCCCTTTTTACCTTCCCCAGGATTATTCTCTTGCCTCACCCCCTTCTCATGCAACAAAGCCCCTCCTATAAGTCTGACTGTGGCTCAGAAACTCCATGCTGCTGCTGCTTGAAAAATAGGATGGGTAGGGGGGGGGCAAAAAAAAAAAAAAAGAGTTTTCTAAAGACCCCTGGGCTGCCCTCGGAACATTCACATGTTAAGTGACAGCTGCCTCGGCCCTTTCCCTCTTTCTGTGGCAAGAGAGAGAGGTGCAGGCTACAAAGGACGGGACCCACACCCACTCTGCTACCAACCTACTCACACATTCACCCCCAACCCCCTTTAGCCCCCACTGTCCCATTCAGAGCCAGTGCAGCAATCTCCAAAGCAGCAACAAAGATGACTAATTACTGTAAAACATCTCAGATTACTTTTCAACTCATTTCCACCCATTGCATCTCAGTTCAAATACAAAGCAGCTTAAAAAAAGACACACACACACACAAACAGTGAGGAGATGGAAGATAATAGTCTTTTCTCTGCTTTAGGGATGGGAAAGAAAAGGAAAGAACCCCATGGTGAAATTCTGTCATTCCCAGTTTCAAAAAGTCACAATATTTGTCTTTGAAATACAGAAGACCAAGTGTACTGTGTACAAACACAAGAACAGAAACATTTTATGTTGTTTTGACCAAACTATGTGAAATTTTTTTGTTAAAAATATATCTATGAGTTTGATTTCTTATGAGCTTAAAGGATTAGCACCGCTTGTAAAACATCAGAAATATTTCTGTCAAAAATCATACAGTGCTCATCCACTTGAACTCATCAACAACTTGAATGCAGGTGACCATTTTGCAAACAGCAGTTATGTCCCAAATCCTGCCCTCTGTGTTCCTCTATGTCTTTCTCCAGTCAAGCAAATAATGAACCGATCAACTGATCCAACGGATGTTTGCATGCATGAACAGAACACTTACCCACACACTCTTTCTGTCTCATCAAAATAACACACACACACACACACACACACACACACACGCAAGAGAATGTCATTTTCTTAGGATGAGTAAAGCAGCATCATTTGTCTTTTCTTCATTTTCTCTGCAGATGTGATTAAAACATTATAATAATGTTCTTGTCTATGTAACAATCAAATTATGTGTAACATCACAATGTATCACCGTTATAACACTCCAGTTCAGTGTACCTGCTACATTTCTGACCTACTTCAACTCTTCCATGCTTAATTTAAGAAGATGATGAAGAAGAGGTAGTGGAAGGAGTACACTTTAATGATCCCCTGTAGGGAAATTATTATGTTTTCACATAATAATAATTTCACATAATAGTCAGTCTGTTAGTAATCATGCATATGTTTTTGTACAAGGCCCTGAAACAACCAAGCACACACACGAGGGGCCTGTAGCTATGCAGTAAATACAGAGATACAGAGAGTGACGGGCAGCCCCAGCTTTGGAGCACCCTGAATTAGCAGCTTGTGGAGGGGACAGTGCCTTGCTCATGGGCACCTCGGAAGTGCTAGGGAGGTGAGCTGGCATCTCCCACTGACAGCTCACAATCAAAGAGTGAATGGTCGGGAGCGGGAATCGAACTGCCGATCTTGGATCACTGGACGACCCGCTCTACCGACTGAGCTACCTCCTATTTATGCAGTAGTGACAAAAACAAAGCAAAACATGTAAAATATGTATATATGTATATACAAAATATATATATGCATGCATGTATTCTGCATGATGTACAGAGAAGCATACATTAGAAACACCTTCATCTAGCAAGTTATAACTCAGACAGTTTGGCTGTAAAACATACACAAGTTAAAGAAGGCCATTTCTTTGGGAGAGCTCATGTCTTTAGTTGTTTAATGAGCAAGTAAGACCCCATTCTCCATCCCCCTGTCTTTGTCTGAAAGGAGCTGGCAGTGATGAGGCACCACATTGCCAGGAAGACATTGTTTCAAGACCATGACACATGATCCCATCTTTCAGCATCGTACAACCTCCTCTGTACTAATTAAATGATTTTGCCAGAAAATCCCTCCTCTCCCTTTCACAGCAGGTCCACACAGAGCTGGTAAACAATTCTTTAAAACATATGAGCTGATGGGTTTGAAGAGCAACTGGCACCTTCAGCTATGCAATGATGTAATAAGCTACTACTGGAAATAAAAAAAATAAATAAAAAAATCTTTCCTCAGTCAGCAATTCTCCATAATGTATGTGATGATGAAGTGGACACAGGTTGAGGGATATAATGACTTTCCAAATTAATGTGATTTGAAATTAGTGATCAATTGGAGCCAAAATTTGATCAGGGATCTTGTGTGTCAAAAGGCCAGAGAGAAAAGAAAATTCATTTTACAGGGCTGCCCCCCCCCCCCCTTCTGCTATTTCAATCTCTTTCCTGCCTTCAAGTCAAATAAGACCTCAATGGGTCCTCTACAGAACATGGTAATTAGCCCTCTTCCTGAGACGTGAAGAAAAGCGGGGGACCCTTTTTTCTGGGTCACTCCAGAAGCACCATTCAGCATACACACTGTCATATATCACCAAAGAGGTCGCCTCCAAGAAAAGTGGATGAAAGGCTGATGGCCTTCCCCACTGTGTTTCCCGGGGCATGCTGGGATGCCTGGATGCTGCAAATCACAGACGCGGATAAGGATTTAGTAACTCTAGGACTGAAGAGTTCAAATTCATCCTCAGCTCTGCATTTGATTTAAGTGTTCCTACAAAAACAGGATTTACAGCCATAAAATCCCAACCTTCATTAAACCACAAGAAAGCATGGGTTATAAAGACGGAGGCCCCACAATGCCATTAACTCTGATGAAGTGTGTGAATCAAACAATCTCTTACTGGAGAGATAATTTAAAGTGCTATAAGATGAAAATCAATTTCACACACCAGACAAGAGAAAAACAGTAAACAGGGTGTATGAAGAAATGAAGAAATGTATGCCCAACCAGGCATTTTTCACTTGTCTGTGTGACTCACTGTGGTGACAACAAGCCACCTCTCCTTTTTGAAAGGTTATGACAACATCATAGAGTAAGGAAGCTGTTTGCTAGCTGTCAGGACAGGGAGGGGAAGCTGTGATCTCTAACCCTTCGTTCTGTGTGTGTTTGTAAGTAGTGTGTTCACGGCCTTGTTTGGGATGCAGCATCTGCTTCAAGCCCAGGGAAACCAGAGACCTTTAAAAGACAACCTTTCCCCTGGAGAGCCTCACCAGGAGGGGGGCTGGAAAGCAGAAAGAGGAACTTTTGATTTTAATGACCACCAAAGTGAAGAGATGTCAGTCTGACATGACAGTGACGTGATGTCTGAACACAATGTTGTATTTGGCCACTGTGGAAATTCAACCAGAGCTGCTTTATTACCATACATTGTGTCATATATCACATTAAAAATTGAAGTTGCATTAGTATGATTAGTATTGAATACACACACACACACACATACACACACACACACACACACACACACACACACACACACACACACACACACACGTTCAGTATCCGTTTGGGTTTTTTGATTATCATTTGTTTCATTTATTTATTTCTGTTCTCGTTGATATCCTTCAAAGTGATGGATGATAGGAAATATGTGTCCACAGGTTGATGGTATCAGGACTACTTCATCTGAGAAGTATAGTTGTGTAATACAATCAAAAGTAACCATGAACCATTAGTATTGTGATATCTCCTGACTTGATGTTGTGTTTTTGTTTTTTTTAAAATTGTGATTCTTATTATTCATTCATTGATTTTTAAATTATAATCTATGTTTTAACTTTCCAGGTCAAAACAGTTCGCAATCACAAAGCAAACTGTGTTTTCATTTCACATGTCTCTTGCTTGGAAGCCTGCTTGGAAGCTTCCCAGTGTTCATGAGAAAACAATGTGCTAATTCATGTCCTGTGTTAAGGAGCAGGTGTGTGTCTCCTGTGTGTTGTAGAAGGGTCTGTATACGAGGCTCTGCTGAGGGATGCCCTCATTCATACAGCTAACTAACGAGTCCCTCAGGCCCAGACTGGAGCCAGCAGTGCACCAGACTAACAACATTATCATGACAAAAGTATGAGCTCAGATGTAGCTGGATGAAGGCATAGCAGAGTTAAAAAGACAGATCCTTATTTCCCACATTTACTGGGAGTCAGACTGAAGTTCCCCAAAGTTAAGATGTACCTCTGTGTTTTTGTTCATCACACTGAGAAATGAAATGTAGTATCTGTAAGTTAATATGTTAAAAGAGTCCTATATATACGTATATATATATATATATATATATATGCACGAGCATATATATATATATGCTCGTGCATTGAATGTTCAATTCTCCACCATAAGCCGTCTCCAAAGGCGTTTCAGAAAATATGGCAGTAAATCCAACCCGCCTCACAATCACAGACCACGTGTAACCACACCAGCCCAGGACCTCCACATCCAGCAGGTTCACCTCCAAGATCGTCTGAGACCAGCCACTCAGACAGCTGCTGAAATAATTGGTTTGCATAACCAAACAATTTCTGCACAAACTGTCAGAAGCCATCTCAGGGAAGCTCAACTGCATGCTCGTCGTCCTCATCGGGGTCTTAACCTGTCTCCAGATCGTCGCCGTAACAGACTTGAGTGAGCAAATCCTCATATTTGATGGCATCTGGCACGTTAGAGAGGTGTTCTCTCTACGGATGAATCTCGGTTTACATTATTCAGGGCAGATGGCAGACAGCGTGTGTGGTGTCGTGTGAGTGAGCGCTTTGCTGATGTCAATGTTGTGGATCGAGTGGCCCATGGTGGTGGTGGGGTTATGGTATGGGCAGGCATCTGTAATGGACGAAGAACACAGGTGAATTTTATTGATGGCATTTTGAATGCACAGAGATACCGTGATGAGATCCGAATGACATCACTATGTCGTCGCGGATCAGTGAGTCAATTTCTCGCTCATTCCTGGCATACAGCTTAATGTCATCCATGTAGAGGAGATGGCTGATTGTTGTCCCACTTCGGAATCGGTCTCCGTAGTGACTGAGGGGGTTCAGGCCTATGCAGAACAGCAGTGGTGATAGTGCATCCCCTTGGTATATGCCGAACTTGATGTTGACTTGGGCAATTGGCTTGGAGTTAATTTCCAGGGTTGTCTTCCACTTCCCCATTGAGTTCTTGATGAAGGCTCTTAGTGTCCTGTTGATCTTATACAGTTCCAGACATTCCAGTATCCACGTGTGTGGCATTGAATCGTAGGCTTTCTGGTAATCTTTGGTAACCTTGTTAACTCGGGCGACGTCCGAGCCGGTGTGACTCTGTCTTTATTGTGTTCACTCATGTTTGAGGTAGGCTGGTATCTGCATTTGTGTAAGTTGACTTGATAGTGTTTGTCCCGACCGGGATTCGAACCCACAACCTCATGTATTCAAGTCAGCTGCTAATACTAATACTACAACATTGCTACGGCAATATTATATATATAATATATATATATATATATATATATATATATATATATATATATATATATATATATATATATATAATATATATATATATATTATATTATATATATTATATATATATATATATTATATATATATATATTATATTATATATATTATATATATATATATATATATATATATATATATATATATATATATATATATATATTATATATATATGATATTGTGATCAACGGGTTTCTTCAAAGACAGATCACATTCCACCAGCTGCCCCTTCTATCATGCAATTCCTCAAACAATGGAGCACATTTACTTCAATGACCACACAACTAAATCAACCGCAGCCTATTTTTCTGCAACAATGAAACACTTCAAACAGTCTTGACACTCTTTGTGTCAGTAAATCACAGTTTACGGAAGACAACACAGTTTCCTCTCTCTGTAAAACAATAAACTCTTACCTCACCACCTTGGAGGTGTATCATGCCGATGTTAATGCTTTTATCAGTTGCTGCTCTCATCTAAAGATTGCAATAATTCCGTTGAAGTACAGAGAAGGCAAAGTGTTTTTTTTTTAATTTTCATTCATCCATTGAAAGAATTAACAATAATGAATCTGCAAGATTTAATTCAAGATTTTTTCTTAAATGAATGAATACTTTAGGGACTAAAGTAGTCATGCAGACTGACACTTATTGGAGGAATCTGAACATAATAGGTTCAATGACCAATCAGACTGATTGGATAAGAGGAGAAGTGGTGATTTGTAATAGCAATGCTAATGACAGCATTATCTTGAAACTGAATTTGCTGTCTCAGTCAACATCTTTGTAAAAATATTGGTATAAACGCTTGTATGGCAAAATCTACAGTTGGTGGTCAGTAAATACCAGATCAGAGCTTTTGGCATAAAGATCCTGCCTTTCTTTTTTCTGTCCCCTTGCCTCTTCCTCTCCCATCTGATTCTAATGCCTTTCAGCTTGTGCGCTCATGTGTGGGAGGGCCTCCATTGCCAAGCACTTTTCTACCCTGTCTGTCCATCCCAAACACAATAGAGTCTGATTCCCAGCCCCTCTGCCCCACTGTGGCCCAAAGAAGTCTCCTTGCAGGAGCATTGGAGGACCACCTCAATGTCCATCTGAGGATGTCAAATTTTGTAAGACCTCCACGGTCCTCCTTCCTCTTCGTAACGCACAATTAACTCAAGTGTTGTTGTTTTTCTTCTGAATTTTCTTACCAAACATATTCTCAGATGTTTGTTGAAGGTGGAAATTAATTCCACTAAGGTACAATCAATCAAAAAAGGTAATGTAATAAGATGTAAAGATGAATAGAGATGGAAAATATCATGGGGAAAGAAGATTCCAATATTGTGTTAAAGGAGAAAAACAATTACAATGAACAAAATTAGTAATAACAAGTAACAGAAAAAAACAAACATGTGTCCTTTATTACAACTTGCCCTTCTTGACAGGTAAAGAAATTGCATGAATAGATAAGATGGAACACGACTAAATGTTTTCAGTCAGTTTGACCAAAACCTGCAGAGCACATTTACTTACCAGCCAGGATTACTGCATTTACAAGGGGTTGCTCATATCATATAGCATAGAAGTAAAGACAATCAAAACTGTCCCATTTGTTGTTTCCCCCTAATTACCTCTACTGAGACCTTTCTGGGATTTTATTTAGTCAGACAGTGTGATGGTAATGTAGGGCTGACTGTTCATTAATACACCACAAAATGATAATACCAATCAACTACCTCAGTGTGATTTTTAAAAGCACTTAAATCATTCAATGAAATTCCTCATTAAGAAATGTTGGCATTGCAATCCATGCAATCCATGTTGAAACATGATAGCACTCAGGCGTGAGCATCTGCCTCAGTCCAAAGTGCAGTGTTTAACACAGGACCAAGAGTCAGAGTAAAAGTAATGAGATGTAGAGTATATGATGGCAACAGACTGAAGCCTAATCATAAATTTTGACCATGGAGAAAAATATCCTGTTATCACTTCAGGCAGATAACATAACTGTATAGGTGACCTTCATGAGACATGGTAAAAGAAAGGAAGAGAGACCACAGAAAGCAGACAGTCAACCCAACTAACCCTGGGGTCCAGAGGGGCCAGCCTCATTTCCATGATCTTCAGCCATTGTCCTAACGCTCGGATGTGACCCCTAAACTCACACTGCCATTGACTCAGGTCCTCCTCGGCCCCCCTGAAACAGATAGCAGGTGCAAAGTCTAAGAAGTGATACAGCCTTCGACATAGAAATAAGAACATTAAAAATGACAATCTGAGTAAAGCAAAACAAATAATTAGAAGTGTTCTTTCAAAAAATTAATATTCCTTTTTTATGTATGTACATTTACACGGTGGCATAGTGGTTAGCACTGTTGCCTCACAGCAAGATAGCATAGGTTCAAACCCCAGCATTCCCAACATAACCTTTCTGTGTAGAGTTTGCATGTTCTCTCAGTGTCTGAATGGGTTTTTTCCAGGTCCTCCGGTTTGAAAAAAAACATGAATCTAAGGTACTTTACGTTACATTGGCCCAGGGTGCAGTGGCTCAGGACCAACTATCCGTCTAAACCTTGTAATTTTGTTGTACAATTGTATGACGGCAAATAGAGCTCCTTTCTTTTCTTTATAGTAACAGTAATACAATTAAATTAATTAAAACACATCTCAGTGGTCATAGGCTTATACAATCAAGAATATGCAATGAAAGAAATGAAAATTTTTTTTAAAAAAATGAAAAACTGAGTGAATATAATTTTGGAAAGTTCCCCCCTCCACCCCCCCCCCCAAAATAAATAAATAAATAAATAAATGGCAAAAGTCTCCCTTAAGCAAAAAAAAAAAGATTAATATTTATATGGTTGCCAGTATCATTTGCACACCATAGCAATACTCATTTGTTTCAATAATTAATCATAATAATAGAGATTAAAATGGATATTTATATTCATGATTCAATGCAACGTGGAATTAGTGTAGGTCTCTCAATGAAAATGCTTGCCAGCTAAATTTGAATAAAAAAAACAACATTTGAATAAGCCCTATTGATGTAAAGGTGGCAGTGAAGCAGTAAATTGCCAGAACTGACAACAGCTAGTCCTGACTTAAACAACAGTATGAAGAGGTTAAATAAAACCTTCAGATGTTATAATTTCATCAAATAATAAAATCATGAGTTTAGAATAATGTCTCACAAGGAAGACTTCTGCTGTTGTGCTCTCTCTCTCTCTCTCTCTCTCTCTCTCTCTCTCTCTCTCTTAGGCTGCAGCCTTAGTTTTATTGATTCTGTATGTTATCTGTAACTTTCAAGCAAATTTCACTAGAATTTGAAAATTTGCTCAATATACTGAGCCTTAATTTAACTTTTTAATTGAGGTTTTGTGTTGCAGCTAACTTGCAGGTCTAAAAATTATAAATTATCACTAAAAATTATTATGAATCGTCAGTTAATCCTGGAAAGTAGTCATCTACATCTGTGGTATTGTCCATATTGATGGTGCGTGACTAATATGTGTATAGATCTATAGCATACCATTGTCTCTGCTCCTGCAATAAGGGTGTTTGCAATCCCAACAAAGCACCTGCTGCATCCTGCAAGAGACAATGGAGAAGACAATATACAATATGAACCCTGCACCTAACCTGTTGCGAACTTTATACCCATATACTGTACGTATATACTTATATAGCACGTATTTGAGCTGACAGCCATTTCAGAAATCTTTATTGGGATATTATGAGGTTTTTTTTCCACACTATTGTTTGTGTTCTTACCCCTCTATCTTGAGCTTTGGATGAAGTGAGACTTGGGAGGGAAAGTGTTGGATCAAAGTAGTCATTGGACTGCAAGGAAGAACTGTGGGAGATGAAGGCCCTACTCATCTTGGCTGGCTCCTTCATCAAACCCAGTGGCTAATGTTGGCACATACGGTAGAGCACAATATTTACATCTGGTATGAAGGGATTCAGTACATGTACAGGGTATCGTTATCTAAATTATGGTTTGAGGTCTTTTATTACTTGTAACACTTTTCTAGAGGGTTTAAACTGAGATATATTGGGTTTAATTTTATTAATGATCACCTTTTAAGGCTGACAACTTTATAATCCTTACAGTAAACACAGACCTCAGCGCTTCATAAGATGATCACTTGTAGAATAAGTGTTGGCCTGTTTCCTGATCCACTTGCTTGTTTGAGATGTAAATCATCTTATACTGCCCTCATGTGGTCAACTGAATTTACCAGAGGGAGGATTCATTCATCTTTCACATTTTTCTTCATCAATACAATTTCCAGGCAATATAACTAACTATCATATATTAATGTACAAATTCAGCTGTTATGCTATTAAACCTCTTTTACTGTCCATCTTGTTAAAGTACAATTGTTTTTGAGCATAAGTATGTGTATTGCTTCAAAGAATTTACAATCGGAGTGGTGTTTGGATGTTGTTCAATACAGCGGCACTGAAAAACATATCAAGCTGCAGAGACATTATGGTATATAAAAGACAAAATTAGGTCTCTTTAAAGCATATTTATTTACAATGTAGTGTTATTTCTTTGAATATACAGAATCCACTCACCATTTCATTCAAAGCAAAATCTGTCCCATAAGCAAAACAAGCCAGTAATTTTGTGCAGTTACATAATACTAAAATTAAAATCAGCAGTTACATCTGCGTTTGTCTTTTTCAAATCAACAATTTTATTTCAGATATCTCTGAAATAAGCTGTTAAACATGCATGGAAAATTCCAAATACCAAAAACTTGATGCAAACACACTTTGATGATATGTAATAGAAATGCTTAATGTGGAAACATAACTACAGTACAAGCAAAATAAAGATTGAAGCTTTTTTTCAGTTTGCAAAAAAAATCTGACAAACACAACTGAAACATTTAAATTTGACATAATACATACATTATTGTAACGTGGTGCTGTATCATAAATGCCAATTATCCAGACATATCTTGTTAACATTTTGGTTGGCTTACATTTACTCAGTGGACTTCAGAATATGTAATTCATGATGCATTGTTCTACCAACATACAGAATCTCATGTTTACCAATTACTTTGACAGAGACATAAAAAATTACAGTATTATAACAAGATGAATAATGTAAATGAAATAATAATGAATCACTGTTATAATTCAAATAATGATATGAAAAGGTGTCATAAATGAAGAGTGTTCCTAGTAAGGTATCCTGAGATGATGTCAAGCTTTCTTCAAATGTGATTCACAATGGTGGAAAGGACAGACTCAAAGGCAGATCTAGAAACAAAAGAAAATATGAATTGAAATTAAAATAAACCAAAACATGGTGCAAAGGAAAACAAATTTTAAATAAAATTGCAAAAATAAAAAAAATCATAAGTATTGTCTTCATCTATTGGAATTAAAAGAAAATAACACACATTAAAAAAAAAGATTTTAGGACCTTACCTGAGCAACAGTGTGATGAGAAAATGGAATATCAGATCCATCCAAACTGAAGGACTGGTTTCCCTTGGCCATCTGTGCATTGGTGGTCATATGTTCCATTTTTAGGGAGTGAAGTATCTGCCAAAGACAAAATAAGGATAAAAGATTTCCTTTAAAAGAAATACTTGGTATTATGGTAGTGTGTGATAGGGAAAATAAAAGGAACAATCGAGGCTGTCGGATCAAAGTTTAGATGTAAAACAAAAAAATTGAAACAAAAAATTATTTCAACTTACAAGAACCAAAATAAGCAGTCAGGTCTGTATGGAACAGCGGGAGCAAGTCTGACATCATCTTGGGATTTACAGGAACACTTGACTGATGATGAATATCAATAATCCAGAACTTGGGAGTGTGTAAAACTTTGTGCAATTAAGGCAAAAGATGCAAAAGTCCACTGAATAGATATAGTATATGCCCCAAAAATGTACTTATATGAAACTTGTGTCTAAGTAGTCTGCATCATTTTTGATCTGGCACTTTTTTCTGTTGTGCTTTATTGTGGAGTGTTTAGCGCAGCATTTTTACTGGGTACATCATTTAGTCAGACAACAATTGAGGTGAAAACATTGACAAAATCGGTCCATTCTCTATAGAAACAATCAGAGATTTGAAGGCATCTATGTACTACAATTTGTGAAAAACATTATAACCAAGATGACATTAAGCCACTGTTGGAAAAAATAAAAAATAGACAAATATTCTTGAATTTCAAAAAGTACAAGGAATACTGGAAAATATTTTGCCTGACATACACATAGTATATATTAGTTTCAGAAAGTACAGTCTTAACACATAAAATTAACAACATAAAGTCACTTGAAAACACTATAAATGTAATTGTAATTTTTGCTTTGAAAATATAAAGTGACTTTAGAAAGAAAATGAATGCCTTCTCAAGCAATGGTTGGTTAGGTCAACATAAATGAGTCATGATTGGACATTTGTGGATATAAAACAGAAAATATAGTTGTTGATGTGACTACATGCATGGCAGAATAAATAAATTACATTTTGTTTGTTAATACAACTTTTTTTTTTTCCTTTTGAGAAAAGTATTAGTAGTACTGGTTCTTAGTAACAAGTTGTAAGGAACAGAACTAAGTAATTAGTATCTGCGGACATAGCTACTTGATGAGGATGTGAAGGAGGAGGATGATAAACTTGTGCTGAAACCAGAACCAGCATCAAAGCTGCCTCTCCTGGAGCCTGTTCGGGAGCCAGTCCGTGAGCCGGAGCGGGAGCCATAGGCTGATCCAGAGCCACTGACATTGTAGGGACTGTAGAGGCCTTTGGTGGATTGTGAGGAAGCCTCCAGAAGCCTGAGGCCAGATCCCTCCTCCACCATGCTTTTATCCATGGCATCTTTGAAGGAGATTTTAAGTTTGGTTTTTGGACATGTTAGATATCTAGAATAAGCACCAGTGTCTCTTAGTTTCTGAGCTGTTCTGGCATCAATTGTGCCTTTTTTGATGGATTCATCTAGGGGCACTCTGCCTTCAACATCAGGCTCAATGAGCCCACCTGTCAAGTATTGGACTTCAAGGAAACGCTGTCCAGCTTCATAATACAACCAGCCTTTCTTTAGAGCCTGGGACGCAGACATCCTTTCTTTAGTTCTGGGGTCGTCAAATCCTTTGAATGCTTTTTGAGCCAGGCTGAGGCGATCAACCATAACTTTATCCACCAGGCCTTTTTCGGTAGCATCACTGACTGAAAATCTTTCCCCATTTGAGGGGTCAATTATTCCTCCTGTGCAGGCCTGAGCCTCCAATAATCTTTGGCCTGTGATGTTGTCTACAAGGCTTCTGTGTATGGCCTCAGTGATAGACACCTTCTCTAGTGTGTCTGTGTCTAGGATTCCAGCTATAGGAACAGTCTCCTCTGTGGGGTCATTCCATATTACTGCTGGTGCCTTAATGGAGGGTATGGGGCTCATAGGAGAGGAGTAAGTAGAGCCAGTTGTGGAACCAAAGGAGGATGAGCGAGAGCGGACGCCTCCCACATTTCCAGACAGCATGTCAGCCAATTCTGTAATGGACAAGCTTCCAGAGCGGTATGTATCCAGAGCTCTTTGGTCAATCAAACCACGTGAAAGAGCATCATCAATGTCATACTGTCTCCCTGACCTCCTATCAATGATAATGGATTTGACAGTACCATCAGACGAAGTCATTGTGATCTCTTCCCACTCACACTCCTGCTCAGCAAGCTCAAGGTAGGTTTGGTGGTCAATGAGCCCCTTCCTGTATGCTTCGTACACAGTCATTTCTTTGCCTGTCTCTGGGTCTACGATGACAACTCTACGTTTACGAACTGATGATTTTGAGGACGTCTTCCTTTCTCGCTTCTTATCTTTCAGTAGCAGGAGAACCAGGCCAGTCTCTGGATCAGTGATGCATCTCTCCATGAGCTGCAGGTAGGTCAAGTTTTCCTCAGTATTAGGATCGAAAAACCCTTTGGTATCATCAGATGGATCTGTCAGGATCTCATTCATTTCCTCATCAAAGAATCCTCGTTTGTAGGCCACCTCAACTGGGAGACGATGGCTTTCTTCTGGGTCTATAATACCACCAGTGGCAATTTGGGCTTCCAGCAGACGGATACCATGATCTTTCAGGATTAGCCCTTTTTGCATGGCCTGGAAAAGGGAGATTGTTTTGCCTGAATAAGGATCTCTATATCCTGTCACTGCACGCTCGGCGGAAAGGAGCTTGTCTTTGAATTCATGTCCAACAATTCCCATTTTCACTGCTTCACTCACTGTCAATTTGAGGTTTTTAATTGGATCAATGACATATCCTGTAGCTGCTTGGGCTTCCAGGAGTTCAAAAGCAGTGCCTGGTCTTATCATATTTTTCTTCATGGCTTGGTAAATTGATAGGCGCTCTTTTGTTGATTCTAAGAATACACCAGCAATACAGCTTGATCCCTCAAGATACCTGGATACCCTATTGCTGACCTCTTCCACTGAAACAACACCTTCATTCAGTTCAGTGACTGTCTGTTGGTCAATAATTTGTGAGCGAAGCAGCTCCTCTAGTGTGATCTGTTTTCTCAGACCCTTAAACATTAGCCTCTTGTCTCCAAGGGACAGTAGGCGTAACCCACCGTCTAATTTACATCTCTTCAGTAGCTGTGCATATGACAGGCTCTCTTCAGTGACAGGGTCAACAAATCCTTTAACACTGTCAGTCAGTCTTTCATTGGTTTCCTTGTTAATATAACCTCTCTGCATGGCAGTGTCTGCTGGCAGGTGGAACTGGAATTCAGGATCAATAATACCACCAGTGGCAGTTTGTGCCTCTAGCATTTTCAGAGCATAATCCTCTGGAACAAGGTCCTTTTTCATGGCCTGGAAAAGAGAAATTATTTTCCCACTATATGGATCTTTGTATCCTGTGACAGCTCTCTCAGCTGAAAGAAGTTTGTCATGGATCTCAGGGCCAACGACGCCCTTACGAACAGCTTCGTCAACCGTGAGTGTTTCATTTTGAATGGGATCAACAATGAATCCTGTAGCAGCTTGTGCCTCTAGAAGGGTGAGGGCTACTTCTGGTGAAAGAAAACCTCTCTTCATTCCTTGATATATGCTTAACTTAGAGCTCGAGTCAGTTGTGACCCCAGCAACACACCCTGTACCATAAAGATACTGTTTCACACTGGTAATCTCCATAATGTCACGGATATTCCTCTTGCCTTCTTTAAGGAGATTGTATGTTTCCAAGTCAATGATGTGGGCATTGTAGAGCTCCTCAATTGTAATCCTTCTTCTTATAGTCTTATATGACAGGGGACTCTCATTTCTGATTATTTCTCTCTGCTCCATTATCTCAATAATAATGATAATCATACGCTCTTTAGTGATATTACCAGAGCGATACTCATCAATGAGTTTCTGCCTCTCCTGTTCGGGAAGTAAATTAGAATTCACAACATCCCACAGATTCATTGGTTGATCAGCAAGACCTTCAATTGGAATGTCGATTTGGGTATTGGTCAGGTCACTCTGTGTTTGTTCCTCTGTATAGAGGTATGTCTTCTCCACAACAGTTGGAGACTGAGGCTTGGAAAGCGGGAGGATGTACAGACCTGTTTCTGGATCTTTTTGACACTTGTCTTTAAGCTGCCTGTAAGTAACCTTCTCATCCGTTTCTGGATCTGAGAAAGCCTTATTATCATCAGATGATTCAAACAGAGTTTTGGCAATTTCCTTGCTGAAAATGTTCTTCTGACAAGCAACATCAGTTGCGACACGGTGGCTGTTTACAGGGTCAATGATTCCACCACTAACCATCTGTGCTTCCAACAGTGGCATTGCATGCTCTTCCAATATCAGATCCTTTTGCATTGCTTCAAAGAGGGAGACCTTATTGCCTGTGAATGGATCTTTATAGCCAGTGACAGCTTTTTCTGCAGAGAGAAGTTTTTCATGTAGTTCTGGACCAACAAGCCCTGACTTTACTGCCTCATCCACTGATGAACACTGATTCGTCACAGGATCAACAATGAACCCAGTGGCAGCCTGTGCCTCAAGAAGTGAAAGACCTGTGTTATGTCTTAGAAGCTTTTTCTTCATAGCCTGATAAATGCTCATTTTCTCCTTTGTTGGCACCAAGTAGATGCCACCAATGCTATCAGAGCCCTGAATATATTTATTAACATCAGGGTTCTCACTGACTTTCTTTGGTGTGGTTTTCCCTTGTTGAAGAAGCTGAAAGGTTGGTTCGTCAATAATTTTAGAATCATACAAAGATTTTGCTGGAACAGGAGCTCTGAGCCCCTTGAAGTTGGATTGTTCTTGTTTCTTGGCCTCCTTCTCATTTACAATTGTGATAACAACCTTGATTATCCTTTCAATTGTAACCTTTCCTGACCTAAACTGTCTGAGCAGGTCAAGTCTTTGTTCCTCAGTAAGATATTCAGAGTTAATGATCTCCCAGATGGTCAACTTCCTACCCTTAAATGGTCCAGAATCCATTTCTACAGTTGCTTGAGTCATAGCCTCTTTTGTTTGGACTTCAGTAAATGTTAGATCCTCTTTTTCATTGATTGCTTCATCTGAAAGTGGCAGAAGTGGGAGACCAGTTTTCTTGTCGATCACACATCTATTGAAGAGCTCTAAGTATGTGACATTTTCTCTTGTGTTCGGGTCAAAGAACCATTTATTTTCATCAGTGGGGCTGCTGTGAATCTGTTTTATTTCATCATCAATGTAGTTTCTCTTGTAGGCCACATCATGAGGAATGCGATGACTGTTAATGGGATCAATGATACCGCCGGTGGTCATTTGGGCATCAAGAAGTCTGATCCCTTGTTCCTTGGGTATGAGATCTTTTTTCATTGCCTGAAACAAAGATACAGTCTTTCCAGTGTAGGGATCTTTGTAACCTGTAACAGCACGCTCTGCAGAGAGAAGTTTCTCATGCAGTTCGGGACCAATAACACCTGCTTTGACTGCTTCATCCACGGTGTACTTCTCATTACAAACAGGGTCAATGACATAGCCTGTTCCTGCTTGTGCTTCAAGCATATTGAAACAAAGTCCTGCCATCATCATGTCTTTCTTCATAGCTTGATAAAAGGACATTGTCTCTTTAGAGGAATCAATAATGACACCTGCAATGCAACTTGTACCCTTCAGTGCTTTGTGGACAGGCTCCATTTCAGACACCTCTTTGACTGTCTTATTGCCCTTGTGCAATTGATTATACAGATCTTTATCAATGATTTTAGATTCCAAGAGCTCAGTGGCTGGAACAGGTGCTCTCAGACCATCGAAAGTAATTTCATTTTTCTTCTCCTTCTCCTCTGCCACGGTAATCACAATCTTAATAATCTTTTCAATTGTGATTTTGCCTGTCTTATACTGACGGAGAAGATCTTTCTTCTGGTCTTCAGTGAAGTATTCAGAATTAATTATTTCCCAAATGGTGACAGTTTTTCCTTTAAATCTTCCAAATGGAACAGACACAGTTGTTTTATTGAACATATCTTTAGTCTCTTCCTCTGTGTACATGCTTGAGCACTGGGCAGCCTTGTCTGTGATTGGCAAGAGTAGCATATTGGTATCAGGGTCAGTCTTACATCTTTGTATTAGTTCAGCGTATGTTAGTGGTTCCTGAGTGCTGGGATCAAAGTATCCCTTTGTGTCATCTGATGGGTTTTCCATAATCTTGTTCATTTCAGCATCATATTGTCCCTGTTTGCACGCAATTTCATTGGTTATTCGGTGACTATTGATTGGGTCAACGATGCCACCAGTTGCATGCTGAGCTTCAAGGACTCTGATTGCATGATCATGTTCTATCAACCCCTTTTTCATAGCCTCAAAGACCGAGATCTTCCCACCCGTGTATGGATCTTTGTAGCCACTAACGGCTCTCTCAGCTAAAAGCAGTTTGTTATGCAGTTCAGGGCCAATGAGACCTTCCCTGACAGCATCATTAACATTAAGTTTTTGATTTTTAATAGGGTCTAAAATGTAGCCTGTGGCCGCCTGGGCTTCAAGAAGGACCAAAGCTGTGCCTGGTGTAATCTTTTTCTCTTTGGATGCTTGATAGATTGACATCTTTTGATTGGTGGGGGTCAAAATACCAGCAATGCAGTTACCTCCTTTAAGAATTCTTTTTAGATATTCAGTGTCACCCAGTTCTTGCACAGTGGTTTTTCCACTTTTCAAGTTTTCAAAGTCCTTCTTGGGTAAAAGACCAATGTCATGAAGTCTGCTTGCAGGTACATTATCACAGATGCCTTCAAACATTAGGGGGTCTGGTGTCTTTGCTGTACTGTCTACCACATCTCCAGCATTTTGACCATTGTAAACTGTTTTCGTTGTCTCAACCATCGTTACATGGATGCGCTCTTCAACTGGGACTTTGTCGGTCTGAATGTTGATTTCTCTTGTTTGTTGGTCTTTCTGTGCTTCTTCAAGCTCTTGAAGTTTCTCACGTAATTTCTGGTTCTCTTCTGCAAGAAGTTTTTCCTGCTCTAGTCTCTTCTTCTCCAGTTCGTTCATTTTTTTTTGCTTGCTTTGCATCTCTTCCTCAGCAACTTTTTGTTTGTTGAGGGCCGCATCCATGGTAGCCTGAAGTCTCTTCTTCTCATCTTCCATCTGTTGCCTCTGGCGTTCCTGTTCGTCTTTCAGAGCTTTGGCCTTTTTGGATTCTTCTTCAAACTGGTTCTCCAGCCTCTTTTTCTCCTCTTCAATAAGCTTCTCCTTCCTCAACAGCATCTCCTTTTCTGTCAGGAATGTCTGCTGAAGCACAAACTTCTCATGTTCGATTTGTTTCTGATGTGCATCAGCCATCTGATTGGGAAAAAGAGAAAAATTAGATACAAAAATTAGATACAGTGGGAATGTATCTGATGATCATATATGCTGAATAATTTCAAAAACATATTTTATACTTGGTACAGTTTACAGTGGTTTTTTTACAATGCACTCTGCTTTACCATACTGTAGATTTGAAAGATAAAAATGGTGTCCTATAATGCACATGTTTGCATTTTTTTACATGATGGTAGTTCAAAAGTTATAGTACAGAATGATATTTAATTAAATGTGATTTTCTTTTGAATACTTGTTTTCTTAAGACTCAGGAACAAACTTTTTTTTATTTATTACATTAGACAGAACTGTAATAAGAAAGATGTTTAGCAACAAACTACATGAATTAACCGTGCCAAAACAGAAAGTTGCCTTACTTTCATTCAATATTTAACATATCTTTTATTAACATGAATACAATCCTGCTTTTGAAAATTTGTATTAGTGTTTATCTGTATTTCCTGTTCATCCACCATCAACTCATACTCATCATATACTGTATGTCAGACATATGATCTATAGAAAACATAGGACTAGTGGTGCTCCAACATTGTGAATGCAAGAGTTTTGTTCTGTTTCACATTTATTTCTTTAGGCTGTTTTTGCATAGTAATTTATCAGTGGATTATGAACAACCAACACGATGAATCAGTCTCTCCTGTGAAAGTATAAATATATGCTTTTTATATATAGTCATAAAAAAGAATACAAGCCAAGCCTAGATGATATACCCTTTCATTAGAAAGATCAGTAATAAAGTTTATCATTAAGACTACTTTGTCGCATGTTACTTTTATTAATGCATCCAAAGGACCATGCAGGACCATGTCTAAAATTAAGCAGGACCATGTCTAAAATTAAGGCCATCATGAACAACACCAGGCACCCCCTTCACACCACCTTCTCCCAGCAGAGAAGCACCTTCAGCGGCAGACTGCTGTCACACAGCGCCTCCACAGAGAGGCTGAGGTCCTCCTTCGTGCCCCGTGCCATCAGGGGGTACAATGACTCTCTCAGGAGGAGCGGGGGGGAGGTGGCGAGGTCAGCACGGGGTTGAATATGAATATGGATTTAATTTAATTTAAATTTAATTTTATACTGTTGTATATATATATATATATATATATATATATATATATATATATAATTTATTTATTTTTTATACTGTTTTATATTTTAATTCAATTTTATACTGTTTAGATTTTATTTTATACTGTTTATATTTTAATACTGTACTATTTTTAAATTTTATTCTGTTTATATTTTAGTTATAGTTTAGTATATAAGTCCTGTTAGTGCTGCATGTGTCTGTCTGTTAGTGTAATGTATGTCTTGTGGTATGTCCTGTGATGTCAGTGTTTCCTTTTCTCCTGGTGTTTATCCAGTATTATTTGTTATTTAATGCCTGAGCAGTGGATATATGCAATTTCCTCCGGGATTAATAAAGTATCTATCTATCTATCTAAAATGTCTACGTAGTTTTACAGTCTTCCAGGTTGAGTTAAATCAAGAACACAAAAATATCAACTTGACTTTCTGGGTTGGTTGAAGATGTTTCCCCTCTCATCTAAGAGTGTTCTTCAGTCATGGCTGACTGAGAATCCAGATACTTTATACACATGTTGGAGCAGAAAATAAAGGTCCGAAACCACCAAGACATGAAGTCTCCGTAGGAGTCATTAAAAAGTTACTAACAAGAATTAGTGTCTTGGTGGTTTGGGTCCTTTGTTTTTTTCTCCTTGTAAACAGGTATATCACGTGGGCTTGACATGTATGTATGTCTTCGACTACCTTGTGTGATTTTCTTATTTCTTAATTTTTGCTCCCGAGTCATTCCATTGCCAAAGATTATGATCATTTTGTTTTCATAATTCTTGATGAATGCTCTTTCATTCACAAATAGACAAGATCACTGTTCCTCCTATCCTGAGATGATGTGGTAATCTTACCGATATTGACATAAAAGGATTTTTTTTATTAAGTCTACCACTTTCTATGAAACATGCTCTTTTAAGTGAGTTTCTTATTTGTATTAATGGTGTCCATTCTGGTTCCTTCCCTTACACACGTAGAATAATGTGAGCAACATAAAAGAGATGATACATCACATAACTACCGTGATCTAATGGTTTTTCTAATGGCTAAAACATGTCAACCAGCTTGAATTAAAAAACAAATGTGATGCTAAGAGTCCTCCTAGTGTTCTATATTAATGGAATGCTTCTATTAAACCATTGAGAGGTTCTCTTCAACAACTACACCAATGAACTCTACTTCTTTGTTCTATTGTACTTTACTGTGCATTAAAACTTGATAATTTAGTTGAGAAACGTTACCAACATGAAAATATAGATACTAATGTGCTAGCTTTGACAAAGTTATCCTTTATTGCTAATTTAAGCAAATAGTAATTTTGTTGCACCTCATCTGTTTATCATCATAGCTAAACAGTTGAGGGCAATTTGGTTAAATTTTCCTAGTTACTTTTGGATACCAATAATACTATTCCATGTATTGGTTCCACTCAGAGGTTTTTTAACGTGTATACTGTATATAGGAAATTTTTGATTGTTAATAAAAGGACGGACTTTAAGAAAACCCACTGATTTATTGTCATTTAACAGCTGATTTGTTGAGTATGTCAGGACATCCATATTCACATTTATATTACAAAATAATAATAATAATAATATCATTATCTTTTCCTTTCGGCTTTTCCCTTCAGGGGTCGCCATGGCAAATCAATTCCCTCCATCTAATCCTGTCTTCTCCTCCTCTCACACCAAATACCTTCATGTCCTCTCACTACATCCATAAACCTCCTCATTCAACCACCAAGTCTCCTTATCTACTTTCCTTCCAGATGACACACCAAGTACTCTCCTACCTGTCTCCCTGATCACATTAGCTGTAGTCGTCCAGTCATCTGGAAGCACCTCCTGGCCTCCCAGAGCCTGTCTTAACTCTTTCCTAAAAGTCATGCAACGCTCTTCCTTTTTTAGCTTCCACCAATTCTTCCTCTGCTCTGTCTTTGCCCTCTTCATCTTCTTCACCACCAGAGTCATCCTTCACACCACCATCCTATGCTGTTTGGCTACACTCTCGCCAACCACTACTTTGCAGTCACTGATCTTCAGGTTACACCGTCTACATAAGATGTAGTCTACCTGTGTGCTCCTACCGCCACTCTTATAGGTCACTCTGTGTTCCTGCCTCTTCTGGAAGAAAGTATTCACTATAGCCATTTCCATCCTTTTTGCAAAGTCACCATCTGTCCTTCTGCGTTCCTCTCCTTGATACCAAACCTGCCCATCACCTCCTCACCACCTCTGTTTCCTGCACCAACATGTCCATTGAAGTCTGCACCGATAACAACTCTCACTTTAGGTATACTCTGCATCACTCCATCAAAGTCCAACCAGAATTTCTCCTCCTCCAGCTCACATCCTACCTGTGGAGCATACCCACTAACAACACTGAACATCACACCTTCTATTTCTAGCTTCAGACTCATCACTGTATCTGGCACTTGACTATAGGTGTTGAATGTTTCTTAAAGTGAAATCTATTGATTTACTTTATGCATTCACACACCAATCTCTTGATGCAGTTCAAGTCCACTCTAATAAAGGGCTTTTCATTGCATCCTGGTTCAATGTCAAGTGTTCCTAAAGGACAAGACCTTTTTTGTAGTGTGTGTGTGTGTGTGTGTGTGTGTGTGTGTGTGTGTATATTATATGTATTTATACTTTAAAAATGTTTTTTTTAAAGATTTTGGGTAATCACACATTTGTTTAACACTGTATTTGAGCATGTTGCTTTATCTGATTTGAGTTGAAACTGAAAGAAATACAAGACATGTCTTAAAAACAGACAAACATTCCAGGATTTTAGAGGACATTCAGGATGAGATCTGCATGAGCACAGTGCACTGTAAAAAATAAAATTCAAATCATATTCATAACAGAAATGTGACTTCATGATTAGTATAATAAAACAAAGGGACAGAGGAAATTTAGGAAAGAAGTTTGTTAGTTTTCAGAAAGTTAACAATGACATAAGCTGCTCTGTTATGCCATTTTTGACACAATACCTCTTTGGATTTATTGTGAAGGTCTTCAGCCTCCATTTTGAGTCTAGCTTTGTCCTTCTCTAGGTCTGCGATAGCTTTGCGTAAATCATCAGCCTCTTTGTTGGTACTTAATCTCACAATTTCCAGTTTTTCCACTTCTGATGACTTCTCTTTAGTGGCTACTTCAGTCTCATGAAGGCGGGATGCAATCATATCAGCTTGTTTTTTGAATTTTTTGGCCTCCTCTTCAGCTTTGGCTTGAGATTCGCTGAGCTGAGAAACCTGAAGTTTGAGTTTTTCTGCTTCAGCTATGATCTCCAACTGCCTTTTTCTCTCTGCCTCAAGAGACTTTTGGTATTCCTCGGTTTCCTCCTCTAGACGCTGTTGCATTAGTTGCTTATCCTCCAGCAGCTTTTGGGCCTGCTGCTGAGCCAAGTCCTTCTGCCTTTGTAGCATCTCTGCTTCAGCTTTCAGTCTGGATGCCTCTTGTATTGCCTGCATTTTCTCCTTAAGCATTTTATCAGCAAGAGCTCGTTGTTGATTGAGGTCTTCCTCTGCAATTTTTCGCAAGCGTGCAGCCTCTTGGGCTTCGACACTAAGTCTAGCAGCATCCTCTGCAAGTTTTTTCATATTGTCAGCCTCTTTTGCAAGGAATTTTTGAGTGTTATCTTTGTCTTTCTTAATTAAACGTTGATTTTCTTCCTCAATTCTGATTTTCAATTTCAGTAGTTCTTCCATCTGGACTTTGACTTTGAAGAGCTCTTCCTCCACTTGGGCCTTTTGTTTGACAGCATCATCAACCTCATCCTTCAAGCGCTGCAGTTCTTCATCAAGTACAGTTTTCTGTTTATCAGTTTCATCAAGCTGAAGCTTAACCTTGGTGAGCTCTTGCTCCACTTGGAATTTCTGTTTCAATGTCTGCTCTGCCAGTTTTTTGTGCTTTGCCATTTCAGTATCGGCTATTTGCTTCTGCTTGAGTGCCGCTGCTTCTGCTTGTGCCCGTTTAGCAGCTTCATATTCAGCATCCTTCCTCAGCCTCTCAGCATCTTCCTGAGCTTTGGCTTGGATTGTGGCTTCTTCCTCAGCTAGTGCCTTTTGTCTTTCTGCTTCCTCTGCCTGTAGACGAAGTTGAGCTGCTTCCCTTTCTGCCTTCTCTTTAGCAGCTTCTGCCTCTTTGGCAAGCTTCTTGGCTTTCTCATACTCTTCTTTAAGCTTCTTCTGCACCATGGTATCTTCCTTTTGCTGAGCAAGGACAGTTTGGACTTGTTGTTCAGCTGCAGTGCATTTCAGAGCAGCTTGATGGGCTAAAATAATCTGTTTATCTGCTTCTTCGTCGGCATCATCTTTCTGCTTTCTGGCCTCTGCTGCTTTCTTTTTCAGACGATCAAGCTCTTCTTGAGCTGCTTTGCATTGTCTGGCTGCCTCTTCCTCTGCAGCAGCAATCTTCTTAACCTTTTCCTCTGCTTCCCTTCTCCTCTTCTCCTCCTCGAGGGCAAGTTTCCTCAGGTTCTCGGCATCCTCTTCTGCTCTTAATTTGCTCTGTTGAGTTTCCTCAGCGATGTTTTTCAGTTTGTTCAGCTCTAGCTCTAGATCAAGTTTCCCAGAGGAAGCTTTTTCAAAGTTAAGCTTAATAATTCGGATTTCTTCTTCTACAATTCGCCTTTGTTTCAGAGTTTCATCCACTATGGCTCTTTGTCTTTCCATTTCAGCTTCAGACGACTTTTTTAGTTTTACAATCTTTTCTTCAATCTGTTGTTTGTGCTGGTTTGCCTGGTCTTCAAGAGCTTTCCTCTGGTAAGACTCATCCTCAGCTTGTCTTCTGAGTCTTTCATTTTCAGCTTCCTTTTCTTTCAAGGCAATTTCAGCCTCTGTTTTTAAACGAATTGCATCACTGATTGCAGCCAGCTTCTCTTTTAGAATCCTTTCAGCCTCTGCTCTCTGATGAGCTGCTTCTTCCTCAGCAACTTGCCTCTGATGCTTTGCCTCTTCTGCAATGGCTCTAAGCTTGCTCGCTTCATCAGCCAGGTCCCTCATTTTAGTAGCTTCAGCCTCAAGCAGTTGTTTGCTTTTTTCTGTGTTGGACATGGTCTCTTTTTCTGCCTTGGACTTGAGTTGGAGGAGAATGTCCATTTCGCTTCTTACTTTGGCCAATTCATCCTCCAACTGTTTCCTTTGCTGTTGTGCTGCAATTACTTCATTCTTAAGGCGATAAAGTTCATCTTCAAGGAGGGATCTCTGCTGTTCTGCATTGTCAAAGTCTGCCCTCAATCTAATCAACTCCTGTTCTGCAGTGAGTTTTTGCTGAGCTGTACTCTCAGCTACCTTCCTCTGCCTCTCAAGTTCTTTCTCTGCCATATCCTTCTGCTTCAGAGCCGAGTCTTCAGCTTTGGACCTCTTTTTTGCCTCACGCTCAGCCTCCTCCTTCTGTTTCTCAGCATCTTGTTGAGCCAGGCTCTTTTTGTGAGCCTCTTCCTCAGCTTGGAGTCTTAGTCGAAGAGCCTCGTTAGCTTTTTGCCTCCATTTTTCAAGTTCTTTTTCTGCTTCTTCTCTAGCATTTTCGGCTTCTTCCTGCTGCTTCTTAAGATATTCTGCCTCTTGTTGCAGCTGAAGGACAGCACCATGCTCTTGTTTAAGAGATTCTTCCAGTTGTGAGGTCTTTTCTACAAAGGACATATGCCTGCTCTGGAGCTCAGCAGCAGCACTCTTCTGGGCGGCCACTTGAGCAACCTTGATTTGTCTGTCCTTCTCAAACTCTGCCTGCTTCACCTGCCTCTCAGCCTCCTCAGCTTGCATTTTGAGGTTTTCTAGGTCTTCCAGAGCTTTCTGCTTTTGCCGTGACGCTTCCCTCTCTGCCTCAGCTTTGCGATTAAGTTCTTCCTCTGCAATGCGCTTTTTCTGTGTCTCTTCATTGACTTGTTTGCGGAGCTTCTCAGCTTCTTCCTGTGCAGCTTTTCTGAATTTCTCAGCTTCATCTGCTCGGTCACGAAGTTGCTTGAGCTCAGACTCTGCGGTGAACTTTTGCCTTTCAGTTGTTTCAAGTTGGATCCTGATAAGGTGAATTTCTTCCTCAATCTTGGTCCTACTTTGAAGTGCATCATCCACCTGTTTACTTTTGTCTTTAATCTGCTGCTCTGAGAGTTTTTTGAGCTCGTGCAGCTCCAGCTGGACATTGGTTTTTTGCTTTTCTGCATCTACAGCAGCAACTTCTCTCTTGCTAACTTCTTCCTGCATTCTGAGCTTCAGTTCTTCTGCCTCTTTCTCTGCTTTGGCAATGGCCTTTGCATGAGCTTCAGCTAACTGCTTCTGTTTGTCTAACTCAGCCTGCATCTTGGCCATTTTTTTCTGCTCCTCTGCTTTGAGTTTCTGTGCAGCTTTCTGCATTAGTGGAAGCAAACGGTAAAGAAAGAATTATAATCAAGCATGACATGTTAAAAGGTAACACGTTACATTAGCTAGCTCTGAACAGTGTGGATTAAAATTGTAATTACTATAGTAATCACAGCCTTATCACACTGGAATAAGAGCAAGATAATGTACTGTATTACCTAATGTTAATATCGTTAGCTCAAAGGTAAAGTCAAAGATCAATCACTAGATGCAAATTAGATGCACATTCAAAGTGATGTTATTTTCACGATGCATGTCAAATAATTAATAACAAGACAATTCAAGACAAAAGGAAGATAGGGATGTACTGATTAATGTATGGAAACAAAAATCACTTCACAACACAGCAAGAAAATCACGTGGCATGCAACTGTAACTTTAGCCGTATCTCGCACAAATTTATTGTACTTGTGATTTTAATGGAGATGTGGTCTGCAAGACTAATTTAGAATTTTGGTTTTAATACTTAAAAAAACAATATTGCTGTCACTGCTTATTTTCTTACATTTACTATCCTAGTTTCTCAGTTCTGAATGTACACACTAAATATCTTACATATCTTATTTCAAAATTAATCACACAAATGTCATGCATTTTCATTTATGTAATAGAAATATTTGATACACAATTAAATAGTTTTAAAAATACTGATATGTGTAATAAAATGTATCCAACAAGCAACTTCTTATGGTGGGTTTCTGTTGAATAGTTGCTAGAAAATGGCAAGTGTGTGCAAAGCACGAGAACACTTGTTTTCACAATTGTGTAATAAAAACTAAAAGATTCATGTTAGAATGTTATCCACACCACTCAAAATACTGTAGTTCTATTTAATCCCATGCACAGGGGTTCTTCAAATCACTATTTCCAAAGAAGGAAACAATATTACTGAAAGATAATAAACCAGTTAATGGCTCCACAAGTTTAAGAAACACCACAGAGTAAGCCCAAAAATAACGTTTGTAGTAACACCTTGTATGGATAGTCAATATAATGTTATAAAAAGCAAAAAGAAATCAAAGAAGCCAAGAAAATACATATGCCATGGAAACCAAGTTTGAAAGCGAGAGAGAGAAAGATTTTAAGATGGCAGAGGACATGGAACATATGCAGTACAACTATTCGAAACACTAAAGAATTTACCTCTTCAATGCTCAAACATGTTAAGCACTCATCATGGAAAAGCACTGGCAGGCATTTAAGAGAGGCAAATACAAAACATCAGGGTCAGAAAATAAAGTAAAACTTGAAACTGAACCTGAAAACCATAACAATGAATTTAACCCAGAAAAAGGTCCACCGGGATAAGAAGGGAAGAGAAAATTGCAGTGATAGAAAGAACCCCTCACTCTCAATGCATGATGACACAAACAATAAATGGAGGTGGAATAGCTAAAACAATCTTTAAATCTGTATCCACTTGAATGTAAAGACACTCAAAACCCATGCAAAGTATTGATTTATTATCATGGCCCTGATTATCTCTGTTCATTGTTTTACTTATCCATTCTTATAAATGAAAGTATATGAATGAGTGTATGCAATGTTTCTATGAGTAACCAATATAAAAACTATTTGTCACTTGCACATTACTGTAATATGTGTGTATGGTAAAAAAAAAATGGATGGGTAATTTTGTTTGCTGATTGGTTGATTATTTGGTTGGTTAGTTTAATATTAGAGTTTAGTTTGTTTGGGATCCTCGGCCAGTTGTCACGCACCTCTTCCTCCTCCAGCCGGCGCTGTGAATCAGTGATGAACTTGATGTACTGACTATTAAGAGTCATCAGCTCACTGTATCGGGTCCTCAGTGTCACATACTGATATAAGGAGAAACAAACAGTGAGCAATAAGTATCTATCAAAGTTAAATTGATGTCCAAATATTCAATATTCACTAGTAAACGTTGCCCAATATAAATTCTAACAAACACACCTCCTGAATGATGTTGTCAGAAGCAGAATCAAGTTTGGTTTTCTTCAAGGGAGAAGCAAGAGGCTCCACTTGAGCTCTGTAGGCCACCAGCTGAAGCTCATAGTCCTATTGGAATAAATAAAGGATGCTCCATCTATTACGTATGCCACAAAATCTTTGCCTAAATGCTAAAAATATTAACATTCATAATTGCATACTTGTGTTTTCAAAAGCTCACCTTGATAGTATCAATGTATGCTTTTGCATATTTCTGGCACTCGTCGATGTTGTCTTTATTATTCTCAATCTCCTCCAACAGGTCCTATTTTGAAATGGGGAAATGAGATGAGCTCACTTGTTTCATTAAAAGAACACTGTTAATATAAAGAAGTACAAACATGCCTTTTCCTTTGCCAGTTGGTCTTTCAGAGTTTTGCTGTCAGTGATGGGCGCAGCTTGGATCTTTTCCTGTCTTTCCTTGGCATCAGCAATCCAGCGGATCAGCCAGTCGTAGCTCTCACGATAATAGCCCTGGTGACGGCCAAGCTGTTCCAACTCCCTCAGACGAAGGTCGATCTGTGTGAACACAGCCCTCCAGCGATCCTGGAGGCTAGACAGGAGCTGCCGGTAGTGGTCCAGCTCCGCGTCACGCTCGCTGTGCACACGTGACATCTTGTCACTCACTGCAGAAGCCTTCTTCAGCTCTTCTTCCAATGAATCAAACACCGGCTGCTCCCCTTCAGCCTCAGCTCGCATTTTCTGCAGAGTTCATAAAAGCAACGGGGAAACAAAGTGTGAACAATAAATAAATAAACAATCACACTACACTGGCTTGCAATCCTGTCATGAGTAACTTTTTTTGAAAGTGGAATCCTTTCAAAATGTCTACGATTGTACACAAAAGTATTTATGAAATGATTTACCAATTTGGTTCTTCAAACAGCAGTTTGAAATGTCATTTGTTGTGTAGTTATAATCTATGTGCAGTTTTATAAAATTCATGTGGCAACCACAAAACATTGCGGATAAGAGTGAACGTTTTGCAGTCTTATGTTTGAAGATGACTGAGAAGCAACATAAAATGGAATATTCAAAGAAAACTAATGTGGGTTAGTAAAATGGGAAAGCCGGGTTGATTGCATTTTACATCTATCAGTGGTTTGACTGATTTTTGAACGACTAATTGATTTTTATTCCCTATAATATTAACTGGCCATGTTCCTCAGCTCTATTGAGTGGCGATTGATCTCCAGGTTTAACTATTATAGACTGGATGAAAACTTCCACAGACCCAAAACTGGTTGACATGCCAGCTTTTTACAGAAGCCCAAAATTATACTGATTGACAACATGTGTTGTATTTCTGTAGTCAAACTAGCATTAATGACATGTTGTTTACCTTAAGTTTTGTTCTGTAAGCCTCTACTTCCTTGACATCACTGGGCACAGTATAATCCTCACGCAGGCAGTCCTCGTACTGCTTGAGAACTCCCTCAGCACCTTGTGTGTTACGGATGACCATCTCCACAGTCTTCAGCCTGTATCAAACAGTAGCATTGACATATTGGCATCAGGAAACAGAACACACCCGAGTTAAATCACAAGTGTAAGTAGTTCTGACTCACTTTTCAAGATAAATGGATGAAAGCATGTGGGTATGATCCATCTTCTGAACAGTGAGGTCAAGTTCTGATCGCAGGACAGGAGCCGAGGCAGAAGGCTGAGGCGAAGCCAAGACCTCTTGTGTCTTTACTGATACCTTATCAAGGTCCTTCTTTAGACCCTCAAGCTCCACCTGGACTTTCTGTGTAGCAGGTAAGACAAGTGATAACAACATGTAAGGAGAAGTCAACTGAGCCCTAACACAGAACAACAACAAAAAAAATCTGCATATACCAATCAGCTGTTAAGAGTAAGGGATATGTATGATAAAAAAGGCATTGTTGAAAATTGGTTCTCTGTGCATAGACTGACAAAAGGAATAGCACAAATTCTGAGCTCACAAGGGAGCTGTTTCAACATGACAGTACAGTACCTTCTGCTCTGCTGTCTTCTGAACACACTCCCTCAGAGGTTCCTTCTGCACAGGTTTGCGAATACGAGCCACGGTCCCAGCTTCACAGTCCTCTATACGCAGACGGAGGTCCTTGAGCTCAGAGATGTAGTTCTTACACAGAGTCTCATCCTGCTGACCTTTTGGAGGAAAACATCATTTTTGTCAGACAGACTTGTAGACATACAGAAGGTTTATTCCATGTCTGGAACTGTGAATGTGTTACCACAATGTTTCCACAAAGCATTTTCATACCTTCTGAACACTGCTTTTGTAAAATCCCCCAAATATTTGCTGAGTACTAACGCATTATGCTGTACGTGCAGCTCTTTTTATGCTGTGCCAAAAACCACACATAGCAAAATATACACTACAGTTGCAGACTACACTAAATAGCACGTGTTTCTTCCTAGTAGTACTAATCAAGCTATTAGGTGAAATGACTCTATGACAAATGGCAACAAGCTGTTTGACCTATAAAATTTGGATTCTATTCAAATCAGAGCTGCAGAAAACAATTTAGGAACCACAACACCATGCTTTCATTCAGAACCCTACTCACACATTATTGGCGAGCTATAACTTTGACTTTCTTCACATGACTCACCTTTGAGCTGAACAACCCTTAGTCCTGAAAGTTGAATGACATTTATACACTGTAATGTAGCTTTAAATGTCATGTATAAATCCTTTGAACATCCATGAATAATCTAAACAGAAGTTGTCTTTTAAAAAAATAAGAAAATACCTTTCTCCATTGAGCGAAGCAGTGTGTCAAAATGCTGTGTTGCCTTTTTGTACTCGTCCTCAACCTGCAAACGGTCATCAGGGTCAAAGAGCTGCGAGTCCTGGCTGTCCCGCATGTAGTCGTGATAGTGAAGCTCCAGATTCCTCATCATCAGTCTATACTCCTCTGGTTTCATGGTCTTCAACTGCATCGGATGGAGAGAATGGGGAACGGATTAGGGCCAGGACTATAGTGGAATTCCACTTTTTTATTTAAAAGTGACTGATATAATATATCACAATTTTGATATTGTGATATATTTCAGGTTTAATTTTGGACCCCCCTCAAATAAATAAAATGAATCATCAGACATGTCTGTGTTTACTTCATCAAAGCTAATTAAGTATTGTTCAGCTTTAACAGTACCCGAATTAAATTCTCAACATTAAAGGTCTTCAGGAAAGGATCTAAATGCATTAATCACATGATAATTTGACCCTCCTCAAATGTAATTTAAATCACATTGGTTTCATTATTAGATTGTTATTCATTAAATAACAATAAATTAATGTTGGTTTTATCATGGTCTAAATCAGTAACTTTCGAAGACCAACACAAATGCAGTTACAATTTGTTCTCAGTGTATCTTATTATGTATTCATCAAAAATACATAATTTTTGTGGGTGTTTGGCCAACTCTTACTTGGCCAAAGACCCACAACTGAAAAGAGTTTCATCAAAATTTGCTTAGATTTTGGGCAATTCTGCTGGCCGTCAAAACCAAAAATGTCAAAAACAGTTTCTTTACAGAGGTGCAACGGGCCATGGGGTGAAGTCAATTTTTTAACATCGTTTGATTCTTTAAGATTTTGATTTTATTTACAAAAATCCCTAAAAAAGATGGCCTGAATGCTTGTTTCCTGAAAGTGGAAATACTCACCATGGTGATGTTCCAAGTGCGTATCTGTGTCAGGTCTTTCATCAGGTACTGCCATGACAACAAGCTCTTCATGTCTATATGGAGCCTCTGCCACATCGACACCATCTGTTGATGACCTGCGTCCAGACTGAAGTAGGACAGAACATTATGAAACAGACCGCACCTCATGGATTAGAATTCACAGAAAATTAAACCCATTAAACCCCAGATCATAATGGTTTACTATTGGGTTGCTAAGTTACTGTCGTTTATTTAGAAATGCTAGGATCAGCATTTAGGCCAGAGGGAGGCTGCATAGTTACATTACTATTGATAGGCTACATTTCATAGACACGGTTATCACAAAAGTGACTCAGTCAGTTTAATTTGATTCATTTGTTCTCACCTGGACACACTGTCCACAGCCTCCTTGTTGACCGGAGGTATCATGAAGCAGACAGAGGGCACCATTGCCTCATGTCCAGAGTGGTCCAGGACCTTCCACTTGAACGGCTGAGAGTTGTTGAGGAGTGCACATTCATCTCCTTTATGGACTGTGATCTGAAATCATCAATCACGATTGATAAATGCTTAAAGTGCTACCTGCTGAATTATGTCACCTCAGCATAGACTGGAAAGCAGGTAAATCTAACCTCCTGCTGCTTGAAATCACAGACAGCCTGAATTGGAAGTTTTCCTTTTAGGGGGGTTGTTGGGTTACGTGGTTTCAGCTGGATGATGGACTTGGCTCTCTTGTTCAGGCCGGTCACAACAGTCTTGAATTCATTCAGCTGCTCTCTCTCCTCCTGGTGATTAATACATATAAATACGGGGTGATCATCCCAATTAACTGCAAACATTAGAAGTACGATGTGGGGAGATAAAAATAAATAAATAAGGGAGATAAAATATTTAAAATATTTAAATAAAAAAGATTTTGCTGCAAGACTATAACGAGCATCGATCTCATAAAAAGTTGACCTCCTTTTGTGGTGCTAAACTATGAGAATACATGCAGAAAAAAAAGTAAGATGTGGGGAGAACTTTGCTTTTGATTCTAAATTATCATACAATTAACTGTTTTATACAGAACTGAGGAATAATGAAACAGGTGAAACATTCAATCTTTTCCTACAAGCCGAGCTGACTTTTTTCAACACAGAAATGTAAAATGATCAGGATGACTGAGGATCTCAAAGGACTCGCTCACCACAGCATCCTGCAGCAGATCCTCCAGCCGTGTGGCTGTAGTGGAGTGATCACAGCTGTATTTCTTTTTCATGTTCTCTTGCATTTTCTTCATCTTGTCCTGAGCCTCTTTCACATCAGAAAAGAACTGCAAGAAAATGAGTGAAAGTTTTCTTTATTGCCCCATGTTTAATAGATGACTGCAATAGTCAAGAGATTGATTTTCAATATATCACCAGTCCATACCTGGTAGTAGGCTGTGTTTTCTTTGAGATGAGCCTCAATACAGCAGCAGAGCTGGAGGATCCAGCTCCACTGAGTCTGCAGAGCAGCTGTGAAAGCCTGCAAGAAGTAAAGAAGACACGATAGCAGAGGATTAGTTGTTGCCTTACTCTCCAGCTTCTATCTGTATGGAGCCCTTGCTGTTTATTGCAGTCATTACCTCAGCTGTCTTCTTTCCAGGATGTCCATCTTTGACAAATTTGTCTCCCATTGCCTGGATATCATTGACCTTCTTCTCTCTCATCTCCAGCTCTCGCATGAGACCCTGAACATATACAAACAGTGAGTGTGAGGAAAAACACATTTATTCAAACATGTTTCACCGTACCTAGAAGGACTTGACAAATATGAGGTCTTGAGTCACTTCTAAGACTCACCGAGTAGTTGTCTTTCTTAGCTGCCATGTTGGTGTTTCTGTCACTCCAGTCAAAGTTGACCTCCTCCTCCTCTTTGTCATTCAACCACATAAGTTCCTTAGTGGCAGCACTGACAAAGGCGTGGAGTGATTCCAAGTTCCTCAGGCGGGACTTGGAAGAGTTCTAAAAAGAAAACATATAGCAATGGTTAAAAAACAGCATTAAAATACCAATAATTACACATAAAAATGTTATGAATGTTAAAAATTATTATCGTAGAAAACTGTTTGAAAAATGGAAATATTTACCAGTAGTTTGCCATATTGGAGGTCCAGTTTACCCAGGTATTCTCGATAGGAACCCTTGCCCACAGGAGATAGCTGAGACTAAACAATTAGACAAAAAGTGATGATAGTTACAGTGCTTTCAAAAACAACATCACAACAGCAGAGCATGTGCAATCTTTTCCAGGGATTAACTACCTCATCAGCCCTGGCTCGTTCAATCTTGGCTCGGAAGTCCTCCACAGTCTGGTGAAGGCCTCTGTGGCTGCCCAGCTGGGACTCCACAGAGGGAAGATCAGAGCCCCACTGGCCTTCATCAATGCGAATCTGGTTCTCCTCCACCCAGGCCAAAAGGTCTTGGACATAGCGTAGAGTCACATCATCTAACTCGGGTCGCACTTTCATGGTGGTCTGCTGGGAGGTCTGTGTAAGGGGGGCCTGGGCACTGGTCGCAGCAGACTTCAAACGAAGGTTGTAATCGCTGCGCAAGTTCACCAAACGCTCATGGAGACGGTAAACCCTGAAGAGAAGAAAGAGGCAGCCGGCATTTAGTCTCCTTTACGCTTTAATGAATCTCTTTTGAGGCCCATTACTTTAAAGATCTTTGTAACTCTGGTATGCTTTATACTGTGTTGAACAGGCACCCACCTGCGGTACATCTGGTCAGCCTGAGGGTGGCGCCCATCCTTTAGTATCTGCACATCATTGAAGAGCAGGCGCATCGTGTTGTCAGCTTTATCCAGCTCTCTTTCCACCTCTGCTGTGTGCTGAGCTGGTTTCCCTGCATTCAGCAGACGGATGTCCTGAAGGGATGGAAGCCAAGAAAATGAACAGTTTTCAATCTTGAATGGGAAAACAGAAGATTTCTGACAAAAATATGAATCATCTTGTCCCTAAATACAGTAAAATAGGATCTACATATCTGGAAGATAACACTAATATTTTAGAATAAGTTTTTTTTAATTTAATTAATGATTATTAATTCAGAATTTGGAGACTGGTTGTAATGAGTTATTTACGAAATAACAAAGGTTTATACATTTGAATGAATAAGACCACATGACTATAATGGATGTTATAAAAGTAGATTAACAAAACTTTTCAAATATTTGTTTTACAAAAATCAAATGATCGTTCACAATAAAAGAAATGCCAGACAAAGGATTTACAAACATTTCCTGCATTATTTCCATTGTTCTGTCTTTATCTGCACAAATCAAGTTACTGTACAGTGTTTCTAACGGAGCTCTGAACGGGACTCACTGTTTGAAGCAAGGTCTCCAGGTGACCCAGGTGGTCATCACATGTCCCAGACTCCATCTGAACTTTATTGAAAATCCTCTGGAGCCTCTCAAGTCTAAATAAGACAAAAAATTAAAAGGACAATTAATAGCAAAAATACAGAAATAATCTCTGTGGTACTCGTTACCACATTTTCCAAGGCATACACTCCCTGTCTGACATTTTGGACAACTGGGTTACACAGCCACATTTAATCTGGAACAACAAAGATCATAACTTACGGCCACCTGCACCTCAGCAAATACTCCAATTTATAAGGGTCACTCACAAATGCCATTCCTAAACTCTCGCATAAAGATTACAGTTACAGCTATGAGAAAGTCTGTCTTTCTCACTCTCACGATGTGTCCTAGGAAAAAACTGCCGCATACAATGACACATAAATCGCAAATGTTTTCTGACAAAGGCATCCTGTCTGCTCATTCAGTCATTCCACATCTCAGAACTATAAACAAGTCCATCAGCATGCCAACATAGCTGGACCATCTTGTGACATAAAACCATCTGTTTTTCAGAAATGATGTAACACTCCTCTAAATACACGGTGCATTTACATAGCATGCTGTTGCACGATTCCATCTTTTGTGTGTCATATGTTTTTCATTGTAATGAAAGCAAATAAAATTTAAAAACATCAGGGACAATAGTCCAAAATGTGGTAAATGACTAGCTTGTATAGAACCTTAAAAAATATGCATTAAGTCTGCAATTTAATCTATGACATCAAGTAACAAGCACATTGTGCTATCAAATATCAATAAATGAAGTTGGATGCTTCTTTACAATTTATTTTGCCTTCATTAACAAATTTTTGGTGACACTGAAGGGTTTGCAAGTTAAAGCAATAAATGTAAGGCTAAAACTAGGTTACTGGCTAACTGGCATCTTTCATTTGTCAGATTTAATATTTGATGTCCTTTCTTTGTTCATTTGAGGAGAAGAAAATAACTTAATTATCAATATAATGTGATAAAGCTGTGAACATTTAGGACAGTCTCCCATTATGTCTTGTTGGAACCAACTTGGTCTGTATTGTTAGCAAAAATTATGAGAAACAGGATGTGATTACTCAAATGTACAGTGTATAGGTAATTTGAATGCATGTTGTGATGTCATGAGGAATAGAAAATTAAAATTATTGCGGCATAATCGGCATCATCAATATTCCTTACCTCTCAAACTCTATCCTGAGTCGTTCTCTTTCCAGGATGGCCACATGAAGTCGACCCCATTCTTTCTCCACATCAATGGGATGGTAGCCTGGAGGGACCTTCACCTGTCCAGCATGTACAGCGCTCTGTGAACAGGTAGGAGTCAAGTGTATATCAGTCAGTAAAACAGAATACCATTAAAACAAAAGAGTGAAAGACTGGGGTTGGCTTGCCTCAAATGATTGGTAGATGAGCTTGGACCGGTTCTTCTCAGACTCTTTCACTGGCAGCTCTGTTTCTTTGAATTTTAGGAACTGGCGCCAAAGAAGCTACCAAAGAAATACAGACACATCATTTTGTTGTTACACATCCACCAATTTGAATATACCATTACAAAATATACAAAACACAAACAAAGTCAACAGGAGGGAAGTTCGGAGAAAGGTCGCCTCCCGCTTCTGAGGTGAAGCGTCTTCAAGCTTTTACTACAATCGCAGCTGACTTCATTTATCAGGGATCTGCCTTCACCTGGATGACTGAAAATCTCCACAGAGATCAGATTTTCTATTGCAAGTAAAATATAATAATTTTTAAGTGACTTTGCGCCCGGTTCAATGAAATTAATTTGAAATCCTAATTTCCTAAATTAGGTTAACGCATTGTACTACAAATCAATTTATCTGTCAACTGCAGGGACGTAACTTCTGTATGATCATTTGTCAATTGTTGCAAAGAGCTGCAAATTTACACTTCAAACTGATGCTTATCAGATAAGCATCAGTTTTGGCGGCGGGTAAATAAAGTACGGTATGCTTCTATTGTGCAGGACCGATGGGGAGTGGCACAGTGTTGACTCTCCTAGCATTAGCATGTTCTGCTTTTGCCTGCATTTGGGGCTCTGCCCCACCTACAACACAACAACCTCTGCCTTGCTGTAGCTTGACATTAGCAGACATGTCGTCTGACGCGATCATGATTCACTGAGAAAAATAGTTTCACCATGCGTATGTTGAAACAATATATGTAATTATCGATTGTATTCTAACAAAGACATTTTTTTTCATAGTAAACCACAACCAAGACAGAAATTTTAATAGCTCTTTATGCGCTTCAGTGTTGTTCCACTGCAAATCACACCCATGACAAAGACAAGTCTCTAGGACGGACACATAAAATCAGAACTCGTCTCACCTCTACCTCCTCGTAGCTGTTGGGGAACTTCTTCTCCTCAAAGATCGTGACATGGTGGCGGATCCACTGGAGCAGGAGAGTCACCAGCTCGTAGTATTCCTGCCAACGCAGCTCCAGCTCCTGCAGCCAACGCAGCAGAAAACAGAGTTGTGTGTTTGAAAACAACAGACAAGAGGGCCCTTCTTCGGCCCTGCCGCGTTCGATCACTCACACAAAACGCTAAACTCAATTTAACTCTACAATCCAGGTCTTGTGTGAGAGAACAGGGCGAAAGGGTAGGGAGGAATCTGTGGAAGGATGTAATGGAAGAGGGAAGACAGCGGTGGGAACGGTACAGCTATACTTATACGGCTGGAAATCCATTGGAGAAAGATGCCAGAGTAGAATTCACCAATGAGTTAAGTCACAGTCTCATCATAAAAAGGAATAGGCACTACTTCTTATGCTGTGTGAAGTTAGTGTTCATCTGTGTGTCCCCGCTGCAGCTACACTCACATTAGCTCTCATGCCATCATGTGCATCAGTCCGTGGCATAGCATCATACAAAGAGGAGACATAAGTGATGATGGACTTTTCATCAGGATGTGGGACATCAACATCTGAAAACAAAATAAGAATTGTTATTGGCCAGTTCAATAAGAATAACTAGTGGAAATATTGCACCAAAAAAAGCAGTTGAAGAAGTTGATTTTGTTCCGTTGTACCTTCAGGGTCCAGTAGGCGTGTCACTCCCAGGTCTTTCTCTGCCACACCAAAGGCCTGTTCCAGGTTCTCCAGGTTGGTCTGGTGGTACACTCCGCCCATGTCAATGAGTCTGGGACTGAGGGACACAAAAAAGGTGGATTAAGTTAGGAAAGATTGCATCGGCAAAGCTTAATCAATATCTATTACAATTGCCATCATACAGTTTTCACCCTCGACCCAGCACAATAAAGCATGACAGATAGTTTTAGCTCATTTAATATTACAACATGAGAAATTTGAAAGAATGGAAGAATGAAAGTTGGTACCTCAAGGTCTGGTTACAGTGAGAGAGTAGTATGAACCAAAGTGTATAAGCTATATTGGATGTGCTTTCTAAAAGGATTTTCAACATTTTTCTTTTTTTTTAATCCTGTGGGTGTTTGGCTCTCTTTGACCATCTGAGCATCTACAGGTGGAATTTTATTTAGCAGCAGAGCAGCTAACAGAATCACAGGTGACACATTAGACACATACAATTGAGTCCATGAACAGACTTGAATAGACTATGAATAGACTTCTTCCATATACTGCAACAAGCATCTTAAAATGTTCCAGAAGCTCTAGCAATGAAGAAGGTGTGTTAACAGATCTAAAGATAGTGTGTCAATCCATGGTTTACACCGCCTTAGGTGTCCATCGTCACGTAAAATTCTGGTTAATCATCCTGAAAGGTTGCTGAGATGAAACAGGCTCCAAGTGGTAGAACAAAATCACTGCTCTTTCATCAAAAATTCTCAAACTTGAATCCTAAATTCAACTGTAGCTGTGAATATTCAACGTTCAAAACTTGTGCACTTCTCACTTACGGGACAAACTACAACCAAGGCAGTCAGAGACTGCAATATCATCCCTCGTCTTTCTATCTTATCCCTTTCCTAAGTTTACAAATGTTGAAGTTTGACCTTGACCTAGTTTTCTGAAGGTCATATCATTTTCATCCCCTTTGCTGCCCGAGTAGTGTGCTTTTTGTTTCATCTTTCTATCTGCAACAGTTGTGAAGATATTTGGCGGACGGGCGGACAAACACATAAACACTGACAATTACAATACATCACCGCTTTGCAGGACGTAATATATGCTCTGTACAAAGAGTCCATGCCTCAACAAAACAAACTGTTAATGTAGCAGCCACAAAGATCCACAAACACACTGCACCCTTCTGTCCTTTATGACAGCAGCACTAATCCAGTCACAGAAGACTCCAACTAGAAAGACAGGAGATAATACAGTTGCAGGTAATCATTCAAGTAGAAGGAAATTTGCTGGAGCAGGTACTGTATCCCTTTCTTTCAATACATGATGGCTTTGCAGAACCACATCTTGTTCATTTTGTTAATTCACTCTCATCTAATATTTGTTCTTTTGTTTGCTGTCTGGACTCTGTATAAATACAATTTGAATGCATCTAAGAGGAAACCAACCAATAATAAACTATTGATAGATCTTCCTGAAAAATAAATGCACATCCAAATCCCAGGATGTGATAATACAATGCTATCCTTATCCACTAATTGTAGATAGAAGGCAGACAACACCAACACTTACTTTGTTGGAAGGCTAGGTTCCCAACAATTAAACTGCATTCAACAGAGGAATTATCATCTTAAGCAGGCAGATGCCTAAAGGCCTGAAAGGCTCCTGGAGTGGCATTAATACAGATTTCATTAAAGCAGCATGAGCAGCACTGTCAGGTTTGGTGACTACAAACTGGGGCTTAAGAAGATGTTTTAGTGCAGTGTATACCTATATATTACTGTTTGAGAGCATGTACGTATAATACAGTATCCTTTCCAACATGAAATTGTGGACTAAGAAAGGTAGGTGGGTCGGTTGGTTTGTCAGCAGACTAAGGTAAAAAGCCGCGCCGTGGAATGAGCATGGGTCTAGAAAACTATGTGCAGGATTATTGCCTCAGTGCAGATATGACATTGCAGAGCACCCTTTCAGTAATTATCTGTAGTCTACAATCATAACACCAAATCAATAATAAATCCTCTACTCACTAGTGCTTGTGTATGACAGCATTGAAGAGCTTGCCGTCTCTCCAGCTAGTGGAGAAGTTGTCGCAGCGGAGGTTCTGGTAGCCATCTGTCATCCTCTGCGACCAGAGAAGCAGCTTCTCCTTGGCTGTCATGTCTTCTGACTGGCCGTTAACCTGAATATCTGAGATCTGACGCAATACATAAAAATGAAATATTAGGAAAGATGTTCTGTGTAGAATATATTAATAATCCAATGACGACATGAGGAGGAGGTTATGGAAACCAAAGAATCCCATTTGAAAAGAAACACTAAACACCAATTTTAAGGAGATGTTAATATCATTGTATCCATGATCTGATAGCATGTCATATTAATATGTATCATCTGAGTTGCTTCTATCCTTCGTGTGAAGCCGCATTTTTCTGACTTTGCTGACAGGAAGCAGCAGGATTTCTGCCTGGTGTAGTCTGGGAAATGATGCCACGGCATCCAGATAATGTTTCATTTGGGGACTTTCAGGATGGGAAAGATGAATCACAGGCACTTTGTTTTTCCATTTTGTTTATACATGCATGTGTGTGTGTGTCTGCATGTGCGCGTGTCTGTGCGCGAACTCCTCTGTGTAGGTGTGTGTGTGTGTGTGTGTGTGTGTGTGTGTGTGTGTGTGTGTCATATGCTGTAAATCTTCTCTTTCTGTCCTATCCTACAAAGCAAATGCATTTTTTAACCACTTGTCTTTAATCAGCTTCAACAAAATCATGCAGCTTCTTTAAATTATGGAACATGTTATTATGAAAGAGGTAGTGTAGCTCCAGATCTAGGATGCACTATTTTATATGACGTTCAGAGTTTAATTATGTTGATTATGTTAAAATCATTAAAATTATTTTGATTAGGTAGTAAGCTGTAATTGAGAGAGCTGAATCCACAGTGATTGATTCCAGGGAGATGGGAGACACCATCCAACAGATCCCAGAGATAGACTATGGAGCGATAATATAATAAAATACGACACTGACTGAAGAGGAGACCTGGAAGTGGAGGATAATGGTCCATATTAACCCCAGGGTCAGTTTTGGGTTCCCATCTGCTATGTCATCATTTCTGATGTTCACCAGCTTGACCTGGGACAACAAAACAGCATTAATTTTAACAAGTGAAAACACAGCCACACCAAGGTTATCTTGAGACATAGTTTGTTCAACCTTTTCAGGATTTAAACTTCCAAAGTAAAATGTTATGTCATACCTGTCGGTGTCTGAGGAAGTCCAGTGCAATTTGTACATTTTGCAGTTTATGGAATCGCATGCGGCCTTTCTCTCTGGGCTGAAGAGGGGAGAAAATAATTGCTGTTATGTAATGACCAAGCAATCAGAGATTATATTCATACACATAATAAAGGATTCAGTTGAAGAAATCAATGCCACGGGACAGTAAGACATTTAATGTTATTTAAAAAATGCACATTTTGCTAGGAAATAATTATCTCGTGACAAGTATTTTGAATACATTTTGTAGAATGAAATTTAAATAGTATTTATTTATATCGTGGTTCATCTCTATCCTGTATATAGGAAAAAATAATCTGTCGATAAACCATTCTTTAGACTATTGGTGAGGCAGTTTGGTTTTGTTGCATCATATCAGATTAGTTCGTGTTGCAATATTACTACACTGTCTTTTGAATTCATAATGTCAGTCAGGAAGAAGTACATAATATTATGTAAACCTATGAATGATGAAACATTTTTCCAAAGCATGTGGTGCTCTGCAAAACAAAGCAATGCAAGTGGCAAAAAGCTGCCACACTAATAAGTATTTCCTGCAGCTATCCTGCAGCACCCACTGACACCTGCATATTTTGGTTTATTTCCTGCAGCTGTACATTTAAAGCAAGCCTGCCAATGAGAGAAAAATAAAAGTTACAGCAGCAGTTTATCCCCATGCACAGTCACATCACTGGGAATGTGTGGTAAGTAAGATAGGTAAGTTATCAACCCACTCACCAACCGAACGCTCCTGACCATGTCTCTCTCCCTTGGCTAGCCCCAACAAGAGCAGTGCAAAGAGAGGAGACGAAAGTCAGATGCCAAAGATCAGAACACACAGAAGAAGGTTAGAGGAAGGGAAGCAGGAGGTGAAGAAGAGGAGAGAGAGTAGCAGGAAAAGCAGAAGAACCATAGGTCAAACAGGATCAACGCACACAAAGAAAGGCCAACGTTAATGCTTCATGGCTATGGAGGCATTCAAGAGAACAGATCTGCAGCTGGTGGAGAAGTGATGGACTGCAGCAGCAGACAAGCTTCTGTAAGGCTCTGGACCCCCCAAGGTGTGAACATACAACACTGCTGCTGGCTTTAGACTGAGGCTGTTATATCGAACCTGACAATTTCTGATATCCCGAAAGGATGAGGGGTTGTCCCATTCTAATAAATTCAATATATGAGAAAGTTAGATTGTAGTGAGTTCAACTTAAAGTTAGTTTTTGATTGTTTGGTTAGACTTTGCTGCATTAGGGATGACACTAGATGCTGAATTACGACAAGTGGTGTCTTTCTTCTTAGTCTGGACTACAACTGATGTTTGTAGTTCATAGACAAGGAAATAAGTAGAGACTGTGGTCATACTCACCAGTGATTCCCCAGAGAGGACCTCCAACAGTGAGATCAGGTTGTGTCCATCTCGGAGGTCTTCATACAGGTCTGTCACATGACGATGTGACTGCCAAAACAAAAGGGACATGTCACAACATTAGCAACCAATCCTTTTTTAATACTTGTGAAGCACAACCCAATATGAACTCTCCTCCAATCATTGGGTTGTTTCTATTGCTGTAAAGAAAAGCTGTTTCCGATTCAAATGTAACAAAAGGTGTAGATTTATTCTTCCTGGTCACACCTCAAACTTAATGAGGTTTCCAAACAAAATACACATTTATATATATATACTGATTTTAGTATATATATAAAAATGTGTAGTTTGTTTGGAAACTTAATGGATAGTGGATAGTTTTAACACTTAAAACTATCCACCAGCTGTGTTATATAAGATTTAGAGCGCTGTCAGGACATTTTCTTCACTCGTGCAAATACACACAAGTCAGGAATGTATAGCCATGAGCAGCCCAGCCTGACTCGTCCAAATACCATCCACGATGTTATCTTTGACAAGTGATAAATGTGATTAAATATAAAATTAGATAAGTTAAAGAAGAGTAAAAAAAAAAACTGTGCACTTGTGATAAGTGTTCAACAAAAGCACAAAACAGGCAACAACTTTTTCTGCATGAATCCACTTTTCAAAGTCTGTTCTATGGCCCCCGGGGGTACTGAAGGGAATCATTTATTGTCATTATAACACAGAGACAGAATGTATGACTCTATATGTGTTTTTAGCCAGGAAACAAAACCTTATTAAGAAGGATGTGTGGACTGATTTCTGTTAGTTTAAGGGTCCTCAACAAGAAGTTGGGAACCACGAAACTGAACAACAGTCAAAACTCGGTTCATTGCCCATACACAAGATGTGAATGACAGTGAGACAAGCGAGTGAGGGAAGCTGTGAAAAAAAATAAAACAGAAAATTGTGGAAGGGGTCAGTCTCCATGCCAAGTAGATAGTCATTTCCGACAATGCTGCTCCAACATGCTCGTACCTACCTCTTCCCTCCAATGCTGGAAGAAGATGGATGAAAGATGGAGTAAAGAGAATATAATGGAGGAGCGGCGGAGATGTGGAGAGAATTGAAACAAAGAACAGAGATAAGAATGAGATCAGAAATCAATTAACAGTAATTATGAGACGGTATGGATTTTTTATGAATATGGTACCATATGAGAAACAAAGATGATGCAGAAACTATCCATCAATTTATTCAGCTATACAACAAAATTCAATGTGAGCATCTCTCATAATATGTTTGCAGGGTGAAAGAGGCCACGGCCCTAAAATGGAATGACAGAATATTTCTTTTGCAAGTTACAACAGTGGCTGACGGCCCTGCCTGCGCGGTCATGACTACTAGGCAGTATAGATCTCAGCATTGTGAAAGCAACAAACACCACAACCGCTGGGGTTTACTGTCTATGCATGTCAAGTGAGATAAACTTGCATGATGGAATATGTACAAATATCTACATTCCTGGATTCATGTCCTTTGTCCAAACAATGAGCCTTGTCATCTGCAAGTCAATTTCAGTAGACATCTATCACTACCACTCAGTTTGTGCTGAAAAGGCTTTGGCCTTTTAGGCTCTCAACCATGCTGATAGATACGTGTCACATGACGGATTTCCCTCTTCTAGTCAGACAGCATTGCTGTGTAAACCTTTCAAGATGAAAAACATTAACACACACGGCCGGGCCTCTTCATGGTTCCTTGTCATGACCACGATACATCGTCTGGAAACCAAACACTTAACGTGCCTCAGGTTTTACGTATTCTTCAAGTCATCTTGTGCCATTCCTCCTAAGGCGACTGTGTTTCATTAACAGACTGATAATCTGACGACAACCTACAGTAATTGTACTTTTAATTCAAATCGATTGTAGTCTGAAGAACTTAGCTAGAAAACCGATGTTAGACCTGCAGCTGGTCCAACATTCCACTGACTTACACAATATAAAAAGATTTAGTGAGGACAGGAACTCACTTTCTGGTCCTTCAGAGCTTTTAAGGGTTGCACCCAACGCATAGTCTGCCCTTGTCAAGTGAACCATTTAGTCATTAAATCAATTTCACATTAGTGAAGCAGAGGTAACACGTTCCTTCCAAATTTCAGTATTATTCATCAGTGGGATTTCAAACCACCAAGAGCAGCAGATGCCATCACTCAGAAAATAGTGTAATTTTTTTTTTTTTTTTTTTGTGAGGACATCTGGTTACATATTAATTGTAATCGATAGGAGTAGTCATCTTTAACCAAACTGGTTTTCAGTCTATGTATGGTCACTGGTAGAACAATCTAAGGGTTGGACAGAGAAAATCTTGGAGGGAAACACTTCTACATTCTGTATTTTGGGGTAATAAACAATATTTTCCAACAGGGGTATTCGTATGCAATACAATTGCAACAACATTAAGGTGAATGAACTTCTGTAACTTTGTATGAATCAATGAAAGTCTTTCAGCGTTTGCTTGGCATGAAGATAGTTAATCGCCCAGCAACCAGGAGTCTGTGCGACACATGTTCCCATAAGGCTTGAACCACCATGGCTCCATGCCAAGATTAGAACTTGCCTTTTCAGAAAGAGTTAAGTGAGTCCAGATGTCTGTGACTCACCTTCCAACATTCACAGGGTGCATTTAAGCGAAACAAGAGGGAGTGACTGAGCCATGCCATAGAATACACTGGCATTGCGTATTTATGGAAAGGAAAACACTCTGTGTATGTATTTTTTTCCCTTCTTGTTCCACCAGTTAAAAAAAAAAAGTTGAATGGCCCTGTGTGGAGTGAATAATGTGGAAGCACTTAATGTTGTAAAGTCGTAAATGTAGTGCTACCGAGGGGAGTGTTCTGGAAAAAGTGGCACAGGCAGAAATATTTTTACTGCTCTTTAGGAGGAGTATTGTGTTACGGGGGGTAATTTTTCACGCCTAATGGACACTTCCAGAGTGAGGAGTATGGCTTCTTTTACTAACTCAACTCTGAATTGTTTATCTCCCTAAACGTCTGATGCATTGAAGGTTTTTCACGCTGTACTTTGAAAACAGAGAGTGAGGTAGCCGTGAACGGATGAATGCTGAAAGATGGAGTACACAGGCTTTCAGCTGATGACAGGATGGACCTCTGGTAAGCCTTCACATCTCTGTCAGAGACCGGATGTGAGACAATATTGAGCAGTTAATGTGTATTTACCTGAAGAGGGGGTTGGATGTCATCGATGCTTTTCTTTTAAAAAAAAAAGGGTGGGATCACATTTCACACAATGATAACCTTCCACTCAAAATGAGCCAGTGATGAGATACTTGATTCCTACCCCAATAGAATCGATAAGATGACTGAAGACCTATGTTTAAAACTGACATTTTGTCATTGCATAGACATTAAAACCACAAATTTTGCTTAAGTAATCTGTCATCATGGAGAGTGCTAATCTGTCATTTAAACTCATGACAGACAAACTGTTAGAATCTGCAGGTATAATATGGTTGAGATCAATAACATTTCAATTTCTGGTTATTCAGCATCTGTTAAACACTTTTAAAAACTTCCTGTGGCCAAAATGTATGATTACTGACTGAGAGTAAGTCTCCTAGAGTTTTGATGTCTGGACCAAAAACAGGGGATTTTATCCTCTGAAATCCAGACAATGTCGTTACATAACAAATCAGCTAATAACAACTTCAAGATTGTGAAGGGAAATGAAGCTTGGAGACATTTGTTAATGAATGCATTCACCATCTGTTTGAAAATGACGTGTGCATGCATGAATGAGCTGGGCTGTGGGCCTTTAGAGCACTACAGAGAGAGTGCAAATGAAGGACACCTCCTTACCTTTATCAAGTGCTTGTTCACCCATTTTGTGAAGGTCTTTTTCTGTACTCGATCTCGTTCATCTGCAAAAAAAAAAAAAGCAATGACAGTTAAATGTAATGTGCATCACAAATGTAAAAAGAAAAAATGAGATGTTATTAATACAAAATAGTAAAGGCATGCTCAACCAGCAGCAAACTTGTGTACATATAGCATTGAATAGCTTTCTGTACATTACAGGAAAAATTAGAGGAAATCCCTGATAAGGCTTTTTAATTCATAAGACCAAGTGATTTACTGATGGGTGGACAAATATCTGCATCTGAATCAGACAGCGACATATTAGTCATTGTCACCAGATGCACCACTACCGTCTGAGAAGCCTTGTTATTTCAAGGTTATATCCGACTCTATGACACCACTGCCAGCTGTGCTCGTAAAAGGGATTGTTTTCTTCTTGCAGTATGAATATACTCATGGTTAATGCAAGACATGACAAAACTACCAGGGATTGCAATCTTCCAACAAGAAAGAACAAGATCTAGGCTAGGAACACACCCTTTAAACCAACAAACTCTCACACATCTACACAGTGATATGCATCCATTGAAGTTCAGACAAAAAAGCACAAGGTGTGTCACCGCAGTATTTATTATGGACACAAATGACAAATCAGTCTGCCTCCAGTTCTGATGTAAGACCATTTGATCAAAGCTTGTCATTCATTGACTGGTTTAAATATGACAGAATGTCAGTCTGCAATTTGATAACTCGAGTCAGCCAGCAGAAATATTTTCTTTTTTACTCTGTTTTAAATGAAGATCCCACCTTTGGTTACTGCCACGTCAATTATTTCCATTCACACTAGACCAGAATGAACTTCAGACAACATCATAGAGTTGTCTGTGTTATCAGCTCTAAGGGGGTGAGTCATCTATCTTTCTAATGTGTAGCAACACACCCAGCAACGAAAGCAGAGGCTTAAGATTTAGTGTCAAATGAAATATTTGCCCAGAGGATATATTTGACTTCTTAGAAGGGAGTCAAGTGCATGTTAAAAAAATGTTTTGGAGCTGAAGTTCCATGAAAACCAAATTCAGAAGCCTTTAAGCTGCTTATTTATCACTTGAACCAATGGACTCAGTGTGCAAAATGTCTCTACTCAAAGTGGTGGTGTGATTGAAGACACACAAACTGAGGCTGCAGGAGACTGAATGTTGGGTCTCAGCATTCTCTTTTACTTTGTTAGTGCATTCTGCAGTGCAATCTGTTTCATCAGGTTTGACTGCCTCATTGTTCATAAGCAAAGGTTTCAGTAAGAGTAAAAGGGCTGAGTGAACATCATGTATCAAATGTCAACAGACAAAACAGGTTTCAGCAAAAAGTTTGTGGATCAAAACAATAATAAAATGTCAATATTTAAAGTGTTATAACTACATTACGACTTATCATCATAAGTATAGACTTAAGCAGTTTATTTTATATCATTTTAATTATGTTATCATCTTCACTGCGATAACTTTAAGCAACAGCAATAGTTACTGTGGTTAGTTTTAAAGATTTCATTTACAGATTTGTAGAACCCACATGCTTGAGTACGAAGAGGGGAACAAAAAGGAATGCATGTTGCACAACAAAACTCGTGAATGAGCTTTATGATCAATATTAGTTGAAGAACCAGCTGATGAATTAAGAGAAGGGCATATTCACCCTTCAGTCACAGGTAGAGAAACATACACGTCGGTAAATTTAAATGTAATCATGAAAATACTGAAGATGACGCCGTCTTATTTTGGAATATGACACAGGAGCTTAGTGGTGTAGACTCATGCATTATATAACACGCTAACATGAAACTCTTCTAGATAGACAGAAAAGCCAGTGAGTAGTTAAATAATTCAGATTGTAATTTGGGTATTTTTCATGGTATTCTGTAATACAAGTACCTTTCCTGCCATCCGTGGCCTTCAGCCTCCCTTGGTAATAACCTTCATCTGAGGACATCCTCTCTCTGCCCATGCTGTCAGAGGAGAAATTCCTGTACCTCTGCGGTTGAGAAGTCATGGTAACCTTTTGTAACTGAACAGAATAATAATCCTAATGATGAAATATCCTTGGCGGGTTCCACCTTCTGCTTCTCTTGATTCTATCTGTCCCTCCAGATTACAGTCCCCTGTAGATAATCCACTTAGCGCCTCAGAACCCTATACAACTTCTCTCCCTCATCTAACACTCAACTCTAAATCTCCTCTCTCCCTCCGCTCTGCCCGTCTTCTCTTTTTTTCCGTCTCCCTTTACCCTCTTTCTCCTGCTCACTTGATTCTTTTCATAGCAAATAGTGCCTGTAGGCTACAAAGTCTGGGCCTGTCCTTATGTGTGATGCACAAGTGTGTGTTTAGTGGCACTAGTGTGTGTAGGACATGATGGGCAGGGCTCTGAACACACCCCTTCCTCTTGCAGGGTGCCGTATTTCAGTGAGGCAAGGGAGGCGAAGCAGACGTGATTAAGGTCCGGGGTGTGGCAACCTCGATACAATATCACTTAATGGCTTAAATTATGTAAGGCAAAACATATATAAATTCTGTCAATCAGCATAGCAAAGATCCTAAAAGTCTGTTTAATGTAATTTTATACATTGATGAATGATAACCAAGATTCACTGATTTTTTTTTCTCCTTTTCAAAAAAAGGAACAAGGTTCAGTTGTCTCAGCACACACCCATGTACAGGTTCACGCAAACACACCACCTGTGGTTAATCATTATTGAGTCAGGATTTCTCTGAAAATTCACATTGGAATTTACTCTTCAAAAAGCAGAAGAGATGAGACAGAGGACTGCTATGGATTCCAGGAAGTTATGATGGATGACCGCGCCCTGTGTATCCATGGTTTACAGCTATGGACATTTCATTAAGTCCAAATTACACATGGGAATCTTTGGTAGTTTCATCAGCCACATTTCTATTAGAGCAATCCCATTCACCTTTTTTGCGATGTTGACATCAGTGTTGGCAAGTTCAAATGATGACTCTAATTCTACAATGAATAGCAGTGGAAGAAAAATGGATTTAAACATTCAATCTAAAAAAAAAAAGTTAAAGAAAATCAGATGAAATTTTGCGACCACGTGTTAGAATAAGGGAGATTAACAGACTGAGCAGGGACACATTTTATGCTTGTGCATTGAATCTACTTTTTTTTTTAAAAATGTGTGTGTGAAGCGCTTAAACTCTGCATTCATTCAGTTTTTCATCTCCTTGAGTGACAGATGGGATGATCCCATTACCCCCACCCTGAAAATTTACAGATATGATCGGATCTTTTTTATGCACAGAAAAACGTTTTCCTTCCACCACACTGTATATTGAAGATTACCTGTATGAACATGAAGGTACTTCATTTGTCAGTGTTAGTGTATCTGCGTGGGTTTATGAATTGACATGTTTTGAGCCACGTTAGCAAATTTGGAGACACACCTTTATAGTTCCTTACAATGTCTAGGCAAGCTGAGGAATTAAGGAGTGGTTCTTGGCCGGGCAATTAAAAGAGAGGAGTAGAACCATATCTTCAACAGTACAGAGATTTCATCATTACTTTATTATCCATGCAGTCTTATAATATCAATTTTTATTAAATTCACTGACAGAGCTGCAATGACCAGGATTTAATGAAAAAATAAAGGATGCAGCAGGAATAGATGGAAAGTGAGATGTGATGTCCTGCAAGTGAAATACGCACCAACACCTACAGGGTTGTAGGGTTCTACCACACATGAGAAACACTAGCAGGAGACCCAGATGGGTGCAAGCCAGGAGACAGATGAGTGGAACATCTTAGTCATGAGATCTTTCTACCCAAAAAGGAGGCTTGTCATTAAGGTCTCAGCATGCTTATTACACCACTCCCTCAACGTGCTTCATCTAAACCAGATGGAACTCTCAGGGAAATAAATTTGGTGGAAATAGAAGGAGGCATTTTCTTTTTAAATGACACATTTGAAGGCTGGTGGTTTTTTTGACGGAAGCGACAGTTAAGCTGTACTCTGTCGTCACCAATCCCTGCAACAGTCTGACTACACTGAGCCATACTAACTAACATGACTTGTATTTGGCAGCAATTTTCATTAATTATCTGCAAAAAAAAACATCCCGTCACCCATATACAGTAGTTAGTCTTTACTGGTAATGATCAAAATCAACACTGTAAAATACAATTAGTATGGAAGGCATTATGCCTGCTGAACATCAGCATGCCAGCTTTGTTTTTATTAGGTTATTAGTGTAATGCTAGCATTTAGCTCAAAGAGCAGTGAAAAACAATCTTTTACAGTTGAGGTCTCTTTGTTTTGTTGCCAAACAGAATGCCATATAACTGATTCTACCAGTGCTTCAGATTAAATCCTTTTTATTTTGTGCTATATTGAATCAATGTATTTAGAGATCATCCATTAAACTATTTTTTTTAAGTTAAATTCCATAAGTAGTGCTATTTGGGACAGTCATGTTTAAATGAGTGACAAATATATACACTTCACACAAAACACTTTGTTAACCTTGCAACCGCTTAAGGCTATGACAACCTAGTTTTACGCACTTGAGATTAAAAGCAAATATATAAAGGGACAAAAGAATCCCAGATTCTGTCATTACGGTTTTAGAAAGTAAATGTTTATGTGAATATACTCTTAACAATACCAATAATTACAGAGGATAGAAAAACCACAGGAAGATCTACTCTACCAGGTTACTTCTGCTCCTTTATCTCACTCTCCCTTTTTCCTCATTCCTCCCTTTCCCCCCCTAATTGCACATTGGTCAATTCGGGTGAAGGTGGAAGGATTTACAGCAATCGCTGGCTGTCACGCCCCAGATAAGAATGTTGATACAACTGGGAGCAGCCTAAACATGCTGTGAATTATCACCTCTGTAGTTCTGTTATGAGGAAGAGAAAGAGGAGGAGTAAGTTAGAGGACGGTCAGAAAATGAAGGTAGGGTAGCATAGGTATCAAGTGAATCACACTCTACGTGGGATCACGTCGAATTTAGCATACAAATCCACTTGAGCAAATAAAGCAACCCTATGTCATGTAGAGACTCTTGGCATGATGAGTGTCCTTCTGATGAAAGACTTAAGGTCAGAAGCAGCTTTAGCTGATGATCAGTATATGAATTACATCGTGTTGCAAAACAATTATTCCTTTTTCACTAAAACCAAAGAATTACCAAAACTAAAACAGAATCTCCTTGGAAATACAGCTTTAAGTGTATCCTGTCCTGTCATGTACGACACTCTGCTATTAAATACAACTTCTACCAACTGTAAATACAGGCTTAAAAACTCAATGACTCAGTGAGGGTCTCCAACGAGATGCATGGATTTACTGCTGAACCTGTCATCGGATAATGCTGCCAGATTTAGATCTGACAATGAAGCAGCAAACCCATTTTGAGTCAGACTAAACAACCCCCTGGACAACCCATGGCAGCTGAGTATTAACACAGCTCCATGTGTAGAAATCCCCATGTCTGGGATAGTGTCAAATGCTAATGTTTCAAATTTTGGTGCATTCAAATCTAACAAGGTGCCCAGAGAAAGCACTGAGGCAGCTGCCTTTTGACTGGTATAATTAAAAATGCATGTGCCTCCATCTGTAGGTGACTGCAATGAAATGTGTCACCTTTGCTACGGTGGATTGTCTTGGCTAGGGGAATGTAAAAATCAACTGAAGCATAATTTATAAAATGTAAAGCATTGCATAACTCATGTATTTTGAAACATTCCATTGTGTTACTTCAAAGACTTCTTAAATGAGGTGAAGACCCTGACCTTGAGAAAACTAGGTAAAGGTCAAAGTTAAACTTTTGTACTCAGGAACCGGATAAGATAGAAAAAAAAGGGAGAAGGCCAGTGTGAGTGAGACCGTAGATCAAAGCTAGTGCTTTGATCTATGATGGTAGGTCAGAGCACCATCTTTGATCTTTGACCTATGCAAGTAGGTCAGGTTAAAATTTTGATTTCAGGGGTTGTCGCGGGATGTTGCAGTCTGACTGCCTTGGTTCTAGTTTATTGATATGTTTGCACTGTCTAGTCAAAAATTCCAAACCTAAATTCCATTTCATATTAAGCATTCCAATCTTTAGAATATAACATCTGTGTCTGGTTAATGATTTTTAAGAAGATTTTTTGCTTGAACATGATAATTAGTTTAAGTACTAGACACAGTAGCTGCACATTCTATTTCAGTAATATTACTTCAAATTATCACCATATTTCAGCTTGAATGGAGTGAAAATATGACTCAGCAATCACTGTGGAGAACAGTTTCATACATCAATATAATGGCATACATACACCAAAATGATATTTTTGTAATATCTGGAATCAAGACAGGGTTTTCATAAAGGCCTATTTTCTTAACCATGACCATTTCCAAACACTTAAACAAATGTGGAAAAAAGGGAACTTGAGTGATGTTGCTATGACAGCAGATACAAACACAGTACCATGTGCCGTGGCAGTAGTGAATGACACAAGCTTTACTCAAGCTGTATTTTTAGACACAGGGACAGAGACTCCCTTCAGTGATTGATTGGTCATGGAAAGTAAGATATCTTCAGCAACACAACTTTTTTTATCTTTACCACTAGATGGAGCCAGATTCAACCACAAACAATTTCCTCTCCAGTTCATTTGGTAACTATGAAGCTCTCAATTATTAACATATACTGTATGTATATAACTCCCTTGTCAGTTGATTAGTAAAATTAAAACACAATTTGTCTGAATACATAAGGTTTAACCCTGTGCTTTGGAATGCTGTCATCAAGATGCAATAGTTTCTGATAGTGATACAACGACAGATTGAAATACCAAGTCTTGACAGTCTTAGCAGTAACTTGTAATTATAAAACAGGCAGAACAGGATGCGTAATGTATAGGTAACAATGGCTAATCATACTTGATTGTGGGGCAGGTGAGCTTGGTTCTTATGTATAGAAATCCTACTTCCAGCTTATGATTATCATTTGTTACTTAAAATATGACACTATCAGGGTAGACACGTACCTTTTAAACGAGTTAATAAAGATAAAGGTGCCTATCCCAGACTACTCCCTATTTTTAAGTTATTCATTTACAGCACAACATTACAGCTTTAAAACAGAGTATTGGAACCACTGAATATGACGTTTAGATCCTTGGAAACTGATGTTATTTTATTTGGCACTGCACATATTTTTTTATTATCTTCTGTCAAACATTGGCTCACCTCATAGCTTCACAGCTTTCCCCATAATAACAGGTTTTCAAAAACCTGTTGATAAATATGGTAATATGAATTGCGTAATTTCTCATATTTCTGCTAGATTTTTTTGTTCCAGCTGCAGTCAGAAGCAACTTTTCATAGATGTCATTATATTTAAAGCTTTGTAGTATGTATGTGGTGTAGTAGCAGAGTATTCCCTTAATGTCTAAAATTACTATAAGCATCTGAGAGCAGGGAACAGATGGAGTAGAAGCTAGAGAGATGGAGGTTTGTCCTGGAAAGAAGAGGAATGAAGGTTAGCCGCAGTAAGACAGAGTACATGTGTGTGAATGAGAGGGACCCAAGTGGACGAGTGAGGTTACAAGGAGAAGAGATCAAGAAGGTGGAGGATTTTAAGTATTTAGGGTCAACAGTCCAGAGCAATGGAGAGTCTGGAAAAGAGGTGAAGAAGCGTGTACAGGCAGGATGGAACAGGTGGAGAAAAGTGTCAGGTGTGATGTGTGATGGAAGAGTTTCAGCTAAAATAAAAGGAAAGGTGAACAAAACTGTGGTGAGACCAGCGATGTTGTTTGGTCTAGAGACAGTGTCACTGAGGAAAAGACAGGAGACAGAGCTGGAGGTAGCAGAGATGAAGATGCTGAGGTTCTCTCTGAGAGTGACCAGGAAGGATAGGATCAGAAATGAGTACATCAGAGGGACAGCACATGTTAGAGGTTTTGGAGATAAAGTCAGAGAGGCCAGACTGAGATGGTTTGGACATGTCCAGAGGAGAGATAGTGAATATATTGTAGAAGGATGCTGAGTTTTGAACTGCTAGGCAGGAGGCCTAGAGGAAGACCAAAGAGGAGGTTTATGGATGTAGTGAAAGAGGACATGAAGGTAGTTGGTGTGAGAGAAGAGGATGCAGAAGACAGGGTTAGATGGAGGCACCTTGGCGACCCCTGAAGGGAAAAGCCAAAATGAGAAGAAGACAGTATGATTATGTTGTAATACAAATGTGCAAATGGATGCTCTGACATACTCAACAAAACTCCACCCTATTCATAGGTCTCACTACTCACCCACACAACACATCTTACTGTACAAACATTCCCGTCGCGCTTCATATGAAGCCATCATATTTGAATACGTCCCTCCATGGAGAATCCAAAATGCTGCCATTATGAGCCTGGTGTGAGACCCCCAGTGCAGCACACACACAGTGTCAGCTGCTGTGAGGTAACTTAAAAAAGAAACCTCTTTCTACAGGCGAAAGCTGGACAGCTGGCCACACCCCCTCATTCATGGGTAACAAGAACACAGTGACTACTTTTAAGAAGAAGTAGAAGAAGTACATTTTAATGATCCCCGTAGGGTAATTATTATGTTTTCACTCGTGGTTAGTCTGTTAGTAATCGTACATATAAGTTTTTGTACAGGCCCCTGAAACTACCAATCACACACGAGGGGCCTGTAGGCATGCAGTAAACACAGGGAGACTGAGTGACAGGAATCTCCATCTTTGGAGCACCCTGAATTAGCAGCTTATGTAGGGGACGGTGCCTTGCTCAATGGTACCTTGGCAGTGCTTGGGAGGTGAGCTGGCACCTCTCACTGCCAGCTCACATTCCAAGAGTGAATGGTCGGGAGTGGGAATCAAACCGCTGATCTTGGATCATTGGACGACCCACTCTACTGACTGAGCTGCCGCCCTAATTTAATTAGGGACGGCAGTAGTAATCAAATTTACTATAAAATTTAATTCGTAAATTTGTTCTGTTATTATGTCTTTTTTCATAATTTTGAGACCTTTTGAAGACCAGTATGGCCCATATTAGAAAAAGTGTTTCTTTAATTATTATTTCAGCATCATTTCTTTATTTGTTTCACAGTGTTTAACTTCAACAGTAATAAAAAAAATCATACATTCTAAAAAACAATATTTTTATAGTAAAATCAACTAAAACAAGTTTCTTCATTGATATAATCTTGTTCTCATGTCCCCTGTTTATATGTATTCAGCATGAGGTTTTTCAGTTTTTTATATTTGCTTATGTACATACTTTGCTAATGCTGGTTCAGGAAGATGATGTCATGTTTGTAAGTCCTGAAATTCCAGTGGAATATTTAATGATTTACATACTATGATTAAAGTCTTCTGGGCTTTCTAAAACTACCTCGAAAATTTACAAGCATGAACAAAACTTTTAAACAAAAACACTACACTCCACCTGCATTAAGATCAGTGGGAAATGGTGCTACCATGTCTGTTGAAAGGATCGATCCAGTCGGCGTGCTGACAGACATACCTGATACTATTAGATGTAATAGTTTATGGCAGGGCACAGCTGTGCTGTTCCTCAGTACCATTTAAAAGAGAAAGTGATCTAAATAAGCCTTGCTCTCTTCTTACATGACGCTGACCTCTAACCTAGAAGCACATAGTGCCAAATCCAAACAATGAAGGATTGTAATTCACTTTAATGGGAATCTGATTGTTCTAAAGTTAGAACTGACACAGGTCTTGTCTGGCTGTTGAGAAATTAGATTTCAGGAAAGTAAAATAATTCTGATAGTCATGGCGACGCTTTTGGAGGACACCAAGAGTTTCCCTTTGTCAATGCTGTTTGACAATTTATTGTTTACCATAAAGGAAAGCAACTCTCTGCTGCCGGCAGCCTCATGGCTACTAAACTCTTATTATTGTGCCAATCCAAACCTATATTTTCATTGGAGACAAGCATTCTGTTCAACCCCGTTTCCAGACTTTTTGCTAAGCTAAGCTAAAAGAGATGGCTTACACAGGAAACACTGGGATATTCGGGCAAACTGATGATGTCACCGTTTATGCCTATACTATATACCAAGGTGTGGAAAAAGATCCCTGTTGGAGATCACAAGTATAATCGCAGTGCCGGATGTGTTTCCATGGGCCCAGTGCTGCTCATAAATAAAGTCAGCTGTCAGAGAATATCCCATATGGGCTCCATGTGTCTTTCTATCTCATCACAGTTCATTTACTATTCCCTAAGGACATGAGAATTACACCAAAATCTCCTTTGTGTTTCTGGGAGTCCGTGAGACATAGGCTCACTGTTAATGCCAGTGATAGTCATAATGATAAAGACTGGGCCCTGGGGAAAATATGCCTCAACGTGTACACTGAAGTCAGTGGTGGTAAGAATGCTGTGGCTGTTTTCTTGAAGCATTCTGTCTTATCCACAAATCAGGGCTAAACAAGAGCCATAACTAAACCACAGTGGTCCACAGACGTCTCTGAAGTGCTAACATTCTTCTCTTTGTATGGCATTCAGGCTCTTAGAATGTCAAACAGGATGTTATATTAGACTTATAATGTAAAAAAAAATCATGCCACATTCTCAACTCTCAGCTCCTGTATGAGAAAGATGGATCATGTGCTTACTTTAGCTCAAAGGACCACCTGTTCATTCGGTGAAGTCTGAAAATACCGGCAATGGACATTAATCCGTTTCATGTCATTCTTAAAGAAAGACTTTAATGACCCATTAATATCCTAGGAAAACCCCAGTTTGGAAGCACCCCTCATTTATTATGAATATTAAAATTTCATGATGTCATAATTCTTAAAGCTACTGTGAGTTTGGGTTTAAGTAGCTAAATCATCCTGGGCTGCTGGGGGTTGACAATTTTGGCAGCCTACGAAAGGGAAAACAAACATAGAAGAGAAGTCAAAGTTCAGTGGCAGGATATCAACTCGGGGACCTGAGGTCTGACACAGAGTATTTGCAGTGTAACTCAGCCACACCCCCTGCCCTCATGACCTTTTAGCTGGCTTCATTTCAGCATGGTCGGAAAAGTATGTTAACATCCATGTTTTCAACTCTACACGCAAGGCACAGTGGAATTGCATCCGACTGGAAGTTGAAGGAACTCACTGCTGTACTAAGCGGTAGGTCAAACTGAGGAGGTAGTGGGCAGAGAGAGCACAGAGCTGTCATCATGAAGAACAGGCGCCAGGGATAAAGGGAACAGCTAAGACCAAAAGTCCCGTGACCGGCCAGGACTGAAGAGCAGAGATCAACAGACACAGCAGCTGCATTGTCTCTGCAGCACCTCAAAAACTGCAGAAATATAAAACACTATAATTTAAGGGTCAGGGAAAAAAATACTGTTGAGTGCATGCGGTCACAGTCCATAATGTTTTGACATTCAAGAAAAATCTGACAGACTAAATTTTGAAATGGGCAAACTTGATTGCTACACTCTATCTGAACCCAGTTTCCTCAAATGTCCAATCACAGTCATAGATGAGCTTAATTACAGCCTTTCATGCATAATCTTTTTATTTGTGAGACTTAAACAGCAGTGCTTAAAAAAATGTAACCTCATCCTTACAGGCCCACAGTGACAATGCCAAAATGCTGATAATAAACATGATTATGTATGCAAATTTGTGATTATCACCAAATTGTGGTTCATGGAAAATTACTGTTTGGACAAAATTCCATCTGACCAAATGAAAGTAAACCAAATTTAGTTGGCTTAATCATCTGGGATCTTATGTTTCCAGCATCCTGACTGGGGACAGAGTCAAAGGATTGAACAGCAGACACAATGACAATACCAGGTTACCGCTATGAAAAACAGGTGATTATGCCCCTTTAACCAAACTCTAGAAAAATTAAAACAAACATTCATCATTAATGAAACAACTACTGTAATTGTAATTATCTTCTGTATGGCTTCACACCTTTTGTAAGGCTGCTGGATCAAAGTTGGTATCCAACTTGGGGACTGATAGTTCTTCCAAACTGGTATGTGGGCCAAACCAAAAGAAAGGGATTTTTCTCACTGATAACTAAAACAACCACATGGGCATTAAATCCATATGCAAGCTTAACAGGAAAGGATTGAGCAAGACTTAACATTGTAACCACAGCAGCTGGCAAATATTGGCAGCACATGGAAGAAAACTAAGTTCATCTCAGGAGAAGCTGGCCCAGTCTGTATCTTTACGTAGTGACATGTCAGACTTGTTTTGGAGCAACTGCAACATGAGCTAAATACAAGGCCTCCCACGCCGTCTGAGCAAAATGGATGTAATCCCTTTTTAGTGCTGCAAGTCAGAACAGACACTTTGTGAACTGGCATGGAAAAGCCTTGCGGCACCTTTGGACCGGTCACAGTGGGCAACGGTTGACAGGATTCAAGGTCACACGTGAATGTGACTAATGCACAGGGTAAACATAGTACACGTGATGCATCTTTGTGAGCTCATGGTGTTAGTAGTATGACCTTTATAGGTCAAGAATTATAAACAACGGCATAAAACAAAAAATCAGGCATGAGAAAAATGATACACATACAAAACTATCTTGTATAACTGGAGTTAGTCACACAGTTCCAGGACCACAAGCATTTAGAGAAGAAGAGGTCAAGTAAACGCTCCTCAAGCATCCAGCCACTCTCAGACTTTGATGTCATTGCTCTGACACTTACAAAGCCACGGAAACAATATCCTGCAACATTAAGCGCTCCTACCTCTCCTGTCTTTTTTTCTCAAGGACCAAAATATAATCAGGGTCACTAAGTGCCCCAAAATCACCAGGGTGGGGACAGTAGGTCCTGAGGGTATTGCAGACATTTTTTTGGGATAGAGATAAGTTAGAGGGGATGAAGGGATGAGCCCTGGCTGCAATGACAGGTGTGTCTTCATTGGCTGGGTGGGGGTGGGTGGACTGGGACAGTGTGGGTGTGCCAGACATTTGTAAAAATTACCCCGAGAGCAAAAATTCTTTCTGCTTTCCCCAACTTGAAGTTATGAGTCAGTCTTCCTCTTTGCTCTCTCTCCTCATTGATTGTTCAGCTGCTCTAAGACACCGCCCATTCTACACTTAAAAACTCTACAGAGTATACAGCTGACCCCATCATTAGGAAATCTGTGGCTACTTTGCCAATAAAAACTCATTGGAAATGGTTATCTTGAAGAAAGTTATTTTCTGCTAATGTACTGTATGTTATTCCATAGATATCTGCATTCTGTGTCTTTCTGTATTAACTTCTGATTAATGAAAAATAACAATGCAGCTTTGTGTATCGTCGATTTTATTGTAATGCCAACTTCACATTATGATGTAGGATGGGCTATCTAACAGCCTTACTCACTGATAACTTATTTCTGGATAACAGGCAAGGTGATTCCAATGAAGCAATACATTCCTTATGCAAGTTTGATTTGTTTATCTTCCTTAAAGTAATAAAAAAAAGTAATAAAAAGTAGAAAAAATATAAGAGCTTCAGCAGATGGATTGGAATTGTCGAGCAAGACATGAAGTGATTGTGAGTTTACGACAATCTAGAAATAACTGTCTTTCACAAATAAAAAAAACTTAATTTCTACAATAAATTATATTTGTAAATTATATTATATTATGTCAGTCTTAAATTGAGTTTTTCACATCGTGTACAGAAACACTCTGTGTGGTCTTTGTTATTCTGTGTCTGTGTGCGTGTCTGATGTGTTCATGTGAGTTACGCGCACCGAAAGGACAATAAGACTTCACTGTGCCAAAAACTGTGACAGCCAGCAGCCAGACACACAGTTAGAAACAGACAGACACAGAAAGCCCACTCTGCGAACCTACCAGGTATGATCTTCATCTAAGAGGCAGTACAGAGAGGCAGAGGAAACAGAGGGTGAAGAAAACAAAAGCTGGATAGAAGGAAGAGGACAAGAGAGGCTCCCGTTTGTTTGCTCTGAACTGGCTTGTTTCTCTCTTGTGTTGAAGTCTGACAGGCTGCGCCTGCTGCTTAGATCCGTCACCCCGCTCTCGCATGACCAGAGGAGGAGGGACGAAAGGCAAAGCCTGGGATAGGGGGTGAGGCTCGGTGGGCTAAAGGGGTAGGTTGGATGGGTGTGAGGGCTGAAGCAGACTGGGGGATATAAATATCTACCACAGCCAGATGATCACACTGTCATAGTTAGAAACTGATGGAAGAGCTCTGGCTGGACACTAGGCTGCACCCTAGAGACATCCTCACCAACACAAGCAGACCCCCCTTCCCTATGTTTTCTCATCTCTTTGATGATGAGGATGGAGTCAAGTTTATTCTGTGATATTTGTCACAGCTCTCAGCCAAAAATCAGGTCTTATGAGCCGCCCGTTAATATGATCAACACATGCTGGAGCCATCATCTGGATATAATATGGTCAAACATTTGTCCTGGGTTAAGAATTACAAAATAAGACTTTTGTGTCGACTTTTCTGAAGAATTTTTTCAGCCACAGCACGTATTCAAAGTATGAAATATCTGAAGTCACCAAAGTGTAAAAAGTATTTGAAAAGGCATTCACTGGATCCTACTGATGGTCAACACACATACATGCTAATGCACAATAAATGGTTACTGAAAGAGAGGGAGCGAATGTGACGTATTGTCAGTGAGAAACTTGAGCTGTTAGGATACAGACAGCTGCTATTCTGGCAGGGATGGGTAAGAGACAGTTTCTGATCCACAGGTCTTAATTAGCCCAAACACATCGCCACGAACGGTAGCACTTTCCACACTTCATCACTTGCTGATATCGACTGTGTGGACTTTCCAGGCTAATGAAATGCTGCACACTTGCTAATGAGTGATAGGTCATTTGTTTTCAAATGTCTTTCTCCGCTTGAGGCCATGACTTGGTTTAGCAATTTCATTCCATATATAGGACAGATTGGAAAAAGCATTACGGCTCTTTGACCAAGATGAAACCATTCGATAAGTATCATAGTACTGACTTTCCTGTTTTGTTGATGACCTCTACTTGCCTTGTTGCTAAGATACCACTAAATGTTGACGGGTCAGATCAGATTCATCCCTATCAGAATGTGGTATTGCGTAAACTGATCATACGCTAAGTGACCAGTTATTCTCTGAGTCATACATTAGCGTCGTAACATGGACAAAAAGGTTATGTGAGACAAATTTTCAGTCAGAAAATTATCTGCATTTTCAGTTTTTGGAAATAATTTCAAAATATTTCCGCCTCATAATATTTCTTGGCGGTACCCCATGATAATAATACTAACAAAACAATAATAACAACAATAACAATAAAAGTCAATGCTGTCCGAACACAACAGATGCAGTCATAGAAAGCATGACTTTAATCTGCTAATGGTCTATTTTGCTGTTTCCCAACTAATGCATCATTCACCATAATAACTTTTACTGAATGTCTGAAATTTATACTGCAAACAACATGGTTTAAGCTAGATATTATGTTTAGGGGTATTCTTAGAAAAGTCCTAGCAGAAACATTTAGAAAACTGAGATAGAAATGACACACCATTAATAAGAAAACTGAGAACTGTTGAAAAACTGATGGTAAAAAAAAATATAGTGATAAAAGATTGTTATGGGGTCTGCAATGGTTAGAGCACTCAATGACTAACCTCTATTGCTTTAGGGAATAGGAATGCACAACATTTTCTAAATATAGTATGTTCAAATATATGCATATGGCTTTGTCTGTTGGAGTACTGACAACTGGTTCCATTTCTCTGTAATGCTAAAAGCAATCCTAGCCCAGTATCCAGAGAGTAGAGCTGGATTGTCTTCTCATAAAACTTTGACACCATAGATGGATGCCCCATGTGAAATGAAGGCAGCTATACTGAGAAGTCATGTTGCGGCTTTACAGAGGCTCAAAGGGAATTCCTTCATGAACATCCTCATTTGCCTTTTCGAACTCCTGAACCTTGCTGACTAAGCCCCATTCACATGACATTCATATTAGAATAACATTCAACTATGTGTCCTAAGCCTGTCTCCAAGGATACCTCCTGTCTCAATCCATACCATACAATGCAGAAGCTTAAAGTTATGAACAATACTCTCATCCACCAAGTTTCCATTCAGCAGATGGTGAGGTCTCTCTTGAGAAAACACTTCTTAAAGCAGGGTCAAACAGGTCAAACACATGAGTGAAATTTGAAGTACGTCTTTAAAACTTCTCAGGAATGTTGAACTGAGGCAAATTTATGGAGAAAATTGAGAAAAGTGAAGGTATGTTAGTTAGGCCATGAAATAAGGGCCAACATGTTCCCTGGGAAATGACTAATGTCATTACAGTCCTGGCCAAACCCTCAATATATTCCACATGTTATCAATCTAAGAGTTTCCTGGGCTTGGCCTCTAGTGTCTTAAATTGCTTCACCAGACTCCTAATTCTCTATCACTGTCCAGTTATTATTTTATGAAATGCAACCATTTTGTACCTTTTGCTTTAGACCCCTTATTTTTTTGCATGTACTGTACCACTAATGTTAGCACTATGACTCTATCATGAAGGGTTTGGTAACATACCGTATTCTTCTGTTATTGAACTTATTTTAAAGAAATTAGGCAGTTCTTTCAATGGCTCCTCTTGTCTTATTCTGTCTCTGGATCTTGAGCACTGACTTAAACTTCTGCATGATATATTATCAGTCATTAAAATGTATAAATGAGGTGCCTGTATCTAATTAATTCTGACACTCATGATGGTCCAATTGAAAGAGAAGTGCATTTAAGTGTTTTTATAGAAAACAATAGGAATCACTTGGCCTGCTGTAAGTTTCAATGTTCATTAATCACTTCCCCCGCCCCCTTTTTTTCTTACTTCAAGTATGGATCCGATTAGATGAGATGGTCTAAGTGAGTCACAACACCAAATGGTGTGCCAATGTAATGAAAGGCACAGAATTACACAGTGAACTGCAGGTCTTCATTTAACCAATCAGACAAGTATGTATCGAGCAACTCAACAACATGGCCGGGGTATGAGTTACCCAGTTGCCTCTTTTGCCCTGAGTGGGTGGACTTCATGCAGCTTTTCAATCACATTTGTTCCATATGAACAAGCTGCACAGTTCACATTTAAGCACATACAGCGCCAGCTATTCAGCATAATTCCCAAGTTTCACAGAGAGTCAGCAGCCCATGAATTCTAACCCAAAAGTAGACCTAAGCAAATGCCAAGTAAAATGAAGTCTGTTGCTGACAGCTATGTTAACCAACATGCCAAGATTCCCACACCAGACAATCACAGCACTAAAAAGTCTATCTCTGCAAATCACAGCTCTATATCTAATGCTACTTATTGCAACACAGTTGAAGGAAAGTATTTTGCTTAAAATTCCCAACATTGATAATGTTTAGCTTGATGACCACGAAAGAAACATGGTTTTGCCACTACAGTATATAGTGTAAACTCGAGTTGGGAACTCTGTAGTTCAAGCCTTTAGTTTGTGTTTAGTTTGTGTACAGTTGTTAATGGACAGCAGATGTCAGCAGTGGGTCATCAAATGCTGTGGTTATCTGATAGCACTGGTGAGACCATATTTCATTCTGAGACACATCAGAACTTAAAAGCAAAAGTTTCAAGCATGCTAAATGTTCACAGCTATAAATAAAGGCACATAACAAAGGCTGAGGTTTTTTTTTTAGAAGCTTAAGTGCACTGAATCAATTCAGCTTGGTAAGTCATATGCTGCATTTATTATCATATACTGTAGGTCTAGGTCAAACAGTTTGAACAAAGTCATATATTAATTATGAGTTTGACAAACTGAAAAAAGGAACTAGGCTGTTAAGTGAATGATAACTGCTGTCACACATAAAATGAAACAAACACACCCACAGAGCTTTGAGCAAGCTAATGCATCTTCCTTACTCTCTTTGTTGGTCACACCCACAGCTGACAACACCCATGTGCAGTCCTTCACACCCATCAGCAAAAACAACAAACCATTTAATATGAAATATTTACTTTGCCTTCTTAGTTAAAATGAACAGTCCAAGTTCCTCTTCACCTGATCAAACCAGAGCATGGAACCATTTCCTGGATAAAGCTGTTATTTTCCAGATCCAGCAAAGGAGGCCAGTTTATGATACAGTTATCACATAGTCTACATACCACCCGTATCCTACGCATACCATCAGTAAGTTTATGTCATATTCAAGACAGGCTGAACCTAGAAAACGACCACAGAACATAAAACAGTGCCAAAACTGTCTGCCTGAAGCAAAAAGGAGAAATACTCCCGAAAGCACCACACCCCCTTTTCTGGTCAACTTAGCTTACTCTCACGCACAACTGTCTCTGCAGGGAATAGGCAAGGCAAATTTCTGAAGCAGCCCCACCTTGTTGGAGTGACTACAGGTTTGCATAATCTCATCTGGCAGACACTCTGGGATGTCTCCAGAGATCACTAAAACATGTGCAAAACTCCATGTATCACCAAACAGTACTGGACTTCCCCACCCAGATTAATATCATCTTTGGGTTTTATTTGCTCAATAGATTGATAGTTGTTATTGCCATATGGTCTGCATGCAAACAGTGTGGTTAAACACAGGTAGGCAGTCAATGTTGTGGTGTTTCTATATATGATGTTTATGTGTGATTATCTGTAGAGGAGTAGTGCATGTCATGATGCGAGTGTGGAATCTGACAATGTCTTAAAAAGCTACAGGCTGTATTCCAACCTTGTTCCTACAATTTTACCTATTTTCACAAACACATAGTTAAGTCACAGCCACATCTCAATGGGCCCTTCTCACTAACTCACTAAAACTACTCCTAAAAAGAGAGTGTCTCCAGTCCGCATCAAAAAGTAAAGACTGTGCTCTGCAACGTGTCACATTAAGTCATGAACTGTAATTATATCTCCAAATAATACATTGGATGAGAATTCCAAGACAATGACAGAGTGGTGATGCATTCCAGACCATGGAATACTTTAAGTACATGACAGTGTGGTGGAACAATAACAGAGTCATCAAATACTTAACCAAAGACCTCCCACACATCAAAGTATGAAAGAAGCTTATATTCAACTCTGACTATATCACATGTAAAGATAGAGACCAGGAAGTAGTTTAACTGACAAACCCTCAATGAAGTTTGGCCATGTCTTCTCCTCAGGTTCCACCAATGAATGGTCCCAGTCTTCACCAGGTACAGCTTCTAGCAAAGTGGTCCCCGCCGCCCCTGACAACTGTGCCCGCTCTAAGGCGATTTCTTCCAGAACATCCAGGTCCAATTCTTCTTCATCATCCGAATCAGGTTGCACAGGAAACTGAGGCTGCTCCCCATCTGTGTGTGGACTGACGACCTGCTTCACCTCAACAATTTCTTCAACCACTACAATTTTCCTCTTCATGGCGGCCTCGTCTATGTCAGAGCTCTCAGAGTCACAGGCGTCTCCCTGGTGAGGCTGGGTGTGTCGCGTGACTACAGGTGTGCCACTTGCAGAGGGTGTGTCTTCAACGGAGTCCCTCTTCTTCTCTTCCTCGTGCTCCGAGGCCTTAGGAACAGAAAGCCCTTTCCCTGTGTAGAGCTCCGCTGCCTGACTGGCTGAATGTCGTGCAACTCGGGGAGGTTCCTCTTGCTTGGTGAGGGGGCTGTCCTGTGCATGAGCTACAGCTGCCTCGGCTGTTACCGCTGGTACTGCTGACGCTAATTCTCTGGCCGTGTGCGCTTCCTCCGCAGCAGAGGATGTTTTTGGTTTGGGAGTCTCCTGCTTGACTTTTTCTGCAGTGAGTAGTGTTGACTCCTCCCCCCCTTTGTCTGCTTGGGCTTCAGCGAGCACAGCTGCTGCCTGACCGGTTTCCTTACTGCACATTCTTGCAGGAGTCATCTTTGGAGAAACACTCACTTCTGTCAGTTCAGAGGCCGTGAGAGGGCTGTCTGTAGCTGTGACTTTTGGCAGTGATGTAATGTTAGTGGACAACACTACTTCTGCTTCAGGCAAAAAGACAGGTTTTGTGTTTACAGTGTCTGTTACTGTTGATTGAGCCTGCTTTTTCCCTTTTCCTTTCTTCTTATCCTTTGACTGCACTTCTGCAGCTTTCTCTGTTCTTTGTGAAACTTTAGTCCGAATTGTGACCTGCTCAGATTCTGAAAGTGGCGCGAGGTTTTTCTCTTCAGAATGAGGGCTTCCTTGAGCGAGCTCCATATGAGTGAGTTTCTCCACTATTACTTTTTCCACTTTGGTGACAGTAATTTTCTCAGAATTCACTGCTTCCATGTGTGTGAGTGATTCAGCAACAGACTTTTCCTTAGAGCATAATGGTCCCTGTGTTTCTTTGCTGACAGTCCTTCCTTCAACCATCTCTTGTGTTTCAGCATCACCTACTTGCTCCACTGGGGGTAGTGGGGGGATCTTATCGGATGGCAATTGTGCTACTTCAGGAATCTTATGATACTTTGTTTTTTCAGGGACTTTCATTTTTAATTTCTCCTTAATCTCAGACGACACTTGCTTTTTCTCCCCACCATCTATATCTTCATGAACCATATCTACCTGAGTCTTATTTAGTAGTGCAGATGATGTTTCCTCAATTTTTATGCCAGAACATACTTTCAATGGCTCTGTGATAATTACTGGTATGGGCTGGAGCTCCAACTCTGCAAGGGGCTTGTCTATAGAAGATTTTTCTTTCTCCAACTTTGAAACAGGTAATTCTTCAGCTTTCTTACTCCCACCTGGAGATTTCTTTTTCTTCCTCTTTGATTTAGCGCTTCCCTCAACTGCTTCCTTAGGTTCAATAATCACTTCTGTGGCAGCTTCATTGTGACTGGGCTGAGGTGAAGAATCATTTTGCATTGATGTAAAGCCCTGAACAGAGGCCTGAGTGGCTTCCTGCGTACTTGGTACCATTTCCTCATCTTTCGCAATAGGAAGAATATTTTTTGAATAGTTCCCTGCCTGATTTTTAATTACCTCTGTTGATTTACCCTTAATATGTTTAAAATCTTCAGATATGATCACAGGTTCTGAGAGACTTGTAGTGGTAATAGTAGTTTTAACCTTAATTACTGAGGAATTAGCCACCGTATCAGTATTATGGGACTCTTTGTCTGTTTTGGGCTTTGCTGAGAGATTCATTGGCTTCATTTTGTAAACATTGGGCTCCTGAGTCACATTAGGTTTTTCTGATAATTCTTTTGTTGCGGCCTTGAATACTGCTGCCTTGCTGGTGGTACTATCAAACAAGGCCTTGGTGGTTTGCTCAGTTGCAGTTTCTTTGGTAAGACACTTGGCCACCTCAATATTTGTTTTAGATTCAAGTAATGTCTTCACTTCTGCAGGTTTAGCTGATTCTTCTTTAACCTCTTTTCTCTTCAGCTTCTTTTCAGTGACATAATCAACAGGTTTTGTGATGACAGGTGTGTCAGCAAGGATTTTGGAGGTTTCCTCAGGATTTTCCATTGCAATGAATGCTTGGGCTTTCAATATATCAGTTCCAGTTTCTGATGTGGCCTTGACCTCTGCAGACTGAATTTGGTCCTCAATCTCCAGTTTTGTCTCCTGGTTCTTGGCATCTTTATTGACATGATGTGTGAAGGCAGAGGCAGCACTGATTGTGTCAGTGAACAGTTTGGAGGTTTCTTGAACAACAGCCATTGTAATAACTTCTTGGGATTTTACTTTATCAGATGCCATATCGGCTGCAGCCATGGCCTCTGCTGATTTAACTAAATCTATGATTTCCTTTTTTGTCTTCTCCTCTCTGGCAGCTGCATAAGGAAGTGTTGTGACACCTGAACCACTTCCCAGTATTTTACTAGACTTTAAAGATATTTTTCCATCAGTCATCTTAAGCTTCTCTTTGTTTTTGGAAGCAGAGGATTCAGCTGGGAACTTTGATGCTGCAGCACCTGTAGTCTCAGCTGCTGTAAAGGGTAGGGCTGTTTTGGAGGACACTGATGTGAAATAGGTCTGTGAAACATCCTGTTTGAATGCAGGTTTCTGAACCTGGACAGAAACTGGACCCTTTTCCTTCTGGACTTCAGATGTTTTTCTCTCCTCTACTGCAGTTAGTTGTTTTTCATTTCTCACGTCATGCTGCTGATGAGAGAATCTCTTGATCCTATTCTCCTCTATTACAGTTGCATCATGTCTGGAGCTGTTCCCCTTTATTAGTGGAGGCTGTGGTTGGCCCTCCACCTCCCATGAAGCTTTTGGCTTGATTGATTCTGCAGCTAGTGGACGACCTCTAAACCTTGGGGTCCTATCAGAGTAGCTCTCTCTTTCTGTGGGACCCATCATCTTATGACGGTAGCCTTGACGCTCAACTAGAGCCTCTTGACTCTCTGCTTCACTCCTGCGTCCTGGTTTTGGAACATAAGATGTAGGACCTTCCACAGCTTGGACCCGTGAAGTCCGGTGAGCAACGGCCAGGGTAGCAGCTTGCTTCCTAACCCTTTGCAGGGAAGCAGGAATAATTTCAGCGGGTAGGTGGAGGTAGTCACGTAGGTAAACAATGCCCTCATTGGTCAAGTACCAGTAGAAATGTCTCCAGGCAAATGTCTCCTTCACATAGCCCTTGGACTTAAGAGAACCCATGGCACGGATTACTTGTAGGTTGCTCACACCCTCTACCTCAGGATGCTTGGTCTGTGGCCTCTTGTCCTTCTTGGCCACCATGACACCATCACGAAACAAGACCTCGTAGATGGCCCTCAGGTCCCGAAGGGGCATTAACATTCCAGCAACCATTGTGCTTTATGTCAATACACTCTCTTTAAATAAGACTGAAAAGAAAACATTAAAGGAAGTTAACTAGGTTATTGTCACACATTGTTGTGTGCAAGTATCCAGTGTCAAAACCAACTTTCTCATGCTTCTAAGTTCACCCAGAAAAAAATGAAAGAAGAAATCCATGTAATCATTTTTCTTACTGTCTTTCGGTCGTGTTCTTGCTGGTCCTTCGGATATTGTGAAGAAAAGGAATACTCCTTTGTGAATTTCAACTTAATGTCAAAAACGTGCTGTCTCCCTATGTCCAGCGTGGTGAGGAATAAGCATTCTCCGTTCTGCCGAGATGGCAATGACAGAATGAAGAGCAGCAGCGTGTGTGAGAGTGAGAGAGAGTGAGTGAGACACACTTTTCAGTGTGGCTCCTCCTACCTTCTCTTTATTTCTTAAGAAAAAACTGGCATGGAAAAAAAATCTCACTAAAGCAAACAGCCAAGACGGAAGTAGAAAGTAATTTTAAAAAACTGTCCCCAATAAACTTACGAGGAGCACAGACAAAAGGACATAAAGTAGAATGAATGGAGCCAGACACCTATGATGTGAGCGTGTAGCTCTGTGAGCTTTGCACAGACACATACAATACACTCATACATCTCTGAGTACACTCTACAACTGGCTGAACACACCTCTTGGCGTGTCACCAACTCCATCCCAATAAATGGGCTGTTCTAAACAGAAATTATACGACCGAGTTAACCAGTTGGTGTGCATTTATCCTGCCCTCAAGTGAGATTTTCTGAGCATCAATGAATGCTTTACTGTAGACGGTGTCTCATTTAGCACAATTCCTGAACATCCTATATCCCAAAGGAGCTTCTGCTATACATGAAGGTGTGGTTTCTCTGATATCATGTTGCAGTCTTTGAATGTCTAATGTAAAGACTGGTGACATTTAAACCATAAGTTTCTGGGACTGGTAGTTTCATATGACTCACAACTAATTTTAAGCTGAAATGGCTTCATATTTGTATATATTTAGATGGTTTCCAAGTAACCGAGTGAAACAAACAGCTTAAACTAAACAGTATTTGGCACAGTAGATCTTCAAAATGATGCAACAGTTTGTAAAGTACCCTAAAGTTGTGCTGCTGCTTCAGACAGCTAACATTAGGGCTTCATGCCTCGATTTAGGTGGGAGTCCAGGATCTGTCTTCCACAACTATATAAAGACCTGTGCATTATAGCTAACCTTTTCAGAACTCCCTGGAACAAGATATCAGATTTCTTTCCCTGGATCATTTCTCCCTTCTGTACATCTGTCTCCGGTTCGTCTCTCTGTGTCAGTGAGAGTGTCCACTTGTGACCAGCTACATGAAAACTAGATGAGGGAAAGCTGATAATTGCTATGGGAGACTGTATTCACTTGTACCATTGAAAAGTAAAATGTTACCGAAAGAGCAGAGTAAGAGGGTGGAACTGGTCTGGAACACAGTGATCCAGTTGTGAAATAATGGTGGCGCTGAAATGATACATTCCCTCTTGCTTAAAACCACACATGCCGTTACACATCCAAATGCTAGCAGGGAAATGTTTCCATTTTATTTACCGTGCCAACAGTATATTTAAGATAGTTGTGAGTATGCTGTGGATTTACTTTCAGGACTGTACTGGAGGGAAAAATGCTGTTCTAAACAGTTGTGTAACACACACACACACACACACACACACACACACACACACACACACACACACACAATAACACTAAGTATAAAGACACTGATGTGATTTCAAACAAACTACAATCACAATGTCAAGGTTGGCAGTTAAGTGATGGCTGACATATGGATGGCAGTACTTCAGTAATGACACTGCTGACAAGAAAAAAATACCTGTGCATGACAGTTTGTTTACAAGAATCTATTGAAACTAAGCTGTGATGCTTTAAACAATGTACGCCACCTAAATGAAATAAGCTCTAAATTATCTGGAATGTGTGCTTTATTTTCTTTGGTGGTGCACATAAGGTTAACAATTCTTGTCGGAGGCTGGGAGGAGTTTTCTCAGGTTTAGTGTACAGTGCAAGGTGAAGGAGAGGCATTCCTCTGTATTACAAAACAAATGTTTTATCATTGTGCTGTTGCTGTTGGCAGTGGATAAGAAGGTAGAGGCATACTGGGAGATGCTGCTTGCGTATGTGCACATGCATGAATGTGCAAGCTCAAATTTAAGTAGGGGCATTCTCTTGCATGAAGGTAGTGTAGAGGCATAGAGTGAGCAGCTTTGTTTTAAACTGAATCTCATTTGGTGTAATGTGTTTCAAAATGCATGATAGCTTTCTCTCCAGAACACATATCAATGTGATTTCATAAACTGTGCACAAAGTGTGAAGTTCAAAAATTCTCATGATGACTCTTATTCTGGGTTGAGGCCCATTCATTCATTCATTCATTCAGACATCCAAATATTAAATCTGCCCAATAGGAATATTGTATCACCCAGCTTGACAAATCATGGAAATGAACAAGGTGTACTGCAACTGCTTTTCACAGGGACTTGTGGTTACGATATCTCTGTGTAGGTTAGGTATTATCAACTTTATAAATGATCAGAAATAAACTCTCTCAAGGGTAATTCACTGTAGCACCAAATGGAGCCTCATTTTATTCATTCTAAAAACAGACTTTGCAACATCAGATCGCAGCAAATGGATTTAAGAGGTGAGTGATTGAAGCAGATAAAGACGTATTAAGACTTTGAGGAACAGTGTCTGAATAGTTTCCTGCGTAGGAGCCAACTTCTATTTTCAAAGTCTCAGAATAGACTTGTCACATCCAATTCATGGTGGCTGATTGGCCTGCTGCTGTGCAGTGGACCTACACATGCACACTCCCATTTGATATCAGATCCAAGCCACTTCAGCCACTTCCAGAGAAAGGTCAGCAAAGCCATCCAGTCACACTGGTGCACGTGGTTTCAATACAGGAAGTTAATGTGTAGTTGAAACTACAGGATAAATGTTCTAGCACAATAGAACGAAAGGTCAATGAATGAAATACACCGCTGATATATTTTTAGAAGCATATTATAAAGCTGAAATACAGGGACACGGCAATCTACTGATGGGCAGAGGACTTGAAGAGCTGGAATTTAGTCCTGTACATTATGCTGATCTATTACTTGTGACAGTACACCCATGAAGTTACATTTTAAAAAAGAAGGCACTGATTGTGAAAGCAAATGTTATAACAAAAAAAAAAAGAAAATTAAAACAAAATTTTGAAATGGATTTGTGGACCTGAGGCTACTCTACTCATAAAATCATGACTTGCAGTTTTGTAGCTATGACAAATGAATATACCATGCTTGAGAGCTGTAGCGGGATGATCAGGCGATTTTCATTTGAGTTTATTAATGGCAGAGTACAGTCAGGGAAATGACCCCTCCCTAAGGGACAGCTGTTACACCTCCGACCAAGGAACCTGCTATTGTTAGAGATTGTTCGAAACAGCTCTACATGGAAGGAGGGGTCACCACTGCTAATTATAGGCTTTGTATGAGACAATTTTAATTTTGGAGTTGACGGTACAACAAATCATCAATTACTTAGAATTAGCTGGTAAAAAAAATAGTTCCGTAAAAAGGGTCATATTCCTATTATTTTGAAGAGGACTCTTTCCAGGTATGCCAACAATATGTTGCCTTGAGTATTTATCAAGTGGAAATGTAGTATTGGGGGAAAGTTTTGACAATATTTGTCTTCAGAGGATGAAGCAGACATGTTGGGACTGGTTATTCCTCTAGCACCACCATTAGGTTGTCTGACGAATGAAGATAAAAACAAGGCAGTCAGACTGCAACATCCTGCGACTTAAAGTAGTACCTGACAGGGTACCCTGAATCAAAGCTAGTGCACTAGTAGATAAAAGCAGTAGCTATGATCTATGGTCTTAGACTGGCCTTCTCCATTGTATTTCTATCTTATCCGGTTCCTGAGTGTACAAAAGTTGAAATTTGACGTTTACCTAGCTTTCTCAAGGTCAATGTCATCATCTAATGTTCATCCCCTTTGCCCCTCCAGTAATCTTTTTTATTTCATCTTTCTATCTGCAACGGTTGCGACGATATTTGGTAGACTAACGGACGGACAAACGGACGAACACTGACAATTACAACACATCACCGCTTTGAAGCAGAACAAAGTTCTTGAAGTTTGATCTTTGAAATGTTTTTGTTTTTTTGGAAGCAACAATTCGGTTGGGGGCCACACAGGAACACCTTGAGCTTATGGTGGAAATTTTGGTCTCAACTGCTAAATCCATTACTGCCAACTTTAACTAACAGAACTAGAATTGAAGGCAAGTCATTAGTACCACGATATACGTAAGTACACAGTACTAACAGCAGATGTGAAAGATGCTTGTTTCATTGTGGGTTTTGATGCAGTTTCCAAGTACTGTATGAAATGCTGGCTACTGAATATGAAAGTATTGAAAAAGGATACAGGTAATATCCAATGCATGCAAGCACAAAATGTTTGAGGGCCACCATCGGGTTGCAGTATGCATGAAGAAATTTCCACACTGAAGTTCCTTCCTTATTAAACAGTTACAAATTAATTTTTAGTACATATAAATTGTTACATTTATTCTTCTTTACCTTTTCTGTTTGTCAATGTAGTAATCTGAAGTGTTATCACCACCTGCATATACATCAAATGTGTTATCGGTAGAATCACAATATAAACGTTCAATGTAGGTGCAGTTTAAAAGAGACTAGACATATTTCTTTTTCACTTAAAGATTTTCAGGAAAGAATTTTAAACATAGTTGTCCAGGGTCAAAAGATGTATATAGGAACAGTATATAATTGCCTATTGCCTGTAAAGCACTCTTGGACAAGCTTGTGACTTTGTGCTATATATAAACTGGACTTGTCGACTTGACAATTGTAACATAATGACTGAGTGAATAAGAGGAGGCCTTAAGTGTACACTCTTGCACCGTCAAAGGCAACCTCGACTGATATCTGACATGGGAGCATGAGCAGAAGTGTCAATTAGTACTTTTCTCCACCCCCACTCCTAATCTCTGGTTCTAACTGGTCCCAAGTCACCCTGAGTGTACCTTGGAGAATATTATGGCTCGTAACATGATTTATAAACTGTCCCACCATAGACAAACCCACAGAAGAGTGTTAAATGACAGACTACTTCCAGACAAAGAAGCCTTGTGTGTTAGGAGCTACAGGGCATGGAAGATGAGTGAATGGTGTTTTTGGCATTTCTCACACTACTGCAAAAATAGTCATCTGTTCTTGGATAACGTTCTTTGCTCTTTTCACAGTGTGACTAACAAGGGACAAAGTGAAACAATCAAGCCACTGCAGGATCAGATCTGATCAGGATCCTGTTGCTTTAGCAAATTAAAATGTGCCTGCCTCATAAATATCTTTGGAAAAACGTAGGGCTTGTTAAAACAAACCAGACAAAGAAATCTTTGTTTCAAGCATTCCTAATTGTGTAAAAGTAAAAGAAAGTGCATTTAGGTCAGCAGCATAAAACCATGCTGCAGAAAAAGAGAATAAACTACTGTGTGACCAGAAAAAAAAAAATCGACTATTGGCTTTTGTTTCACGAGTATACACAAAACTGCACATGGAAAGTCTATAAACTAATGTGTGCTGAGGTAAAAATGGCAGGGTTTGCTTGTGTGCTCAACTCCACGTGTCACAGATCACAATGACTTCTCCTTTTCCAGGGTGGAAAGAAATGAAGTCACAGATCATAATGCACCGCCTTCCACCGTCTTACATGACCAAAAATAAGCAAGACCACCGAAAAAGTCAAGTTTCTTTGATTTTTACTTACATAATCCCCAACAAGCATTATCATGTGTCAGTAGTCGGGTCTATGTGTCCAACCTTACAACGCTTCCTACATTCTCTCATACTTGGAGAGGAGCCCAACCATAAGCGGGTAAGCAAAGGCATAGGAAAGAAGGAAATACTGAAACTGAAGACAATGATGGCTGTATTCCATGACTGATGCAGAGGATGCCAAAGTACTCCTCACTCTGAATTTTACATTTATCATCTAGCACTTTGGGACTTTACTTTGGGACTTTAGCACTTTACATGTATATATTCTCTAACACTGACAGCAAAATACTGATTTCATCAAAGAAAGACTTTAGTATATTAAACACCCACTGGCAGAACACAGACTATCTCCCCTTCCACATATCTTTCATGGGACACTTTGTAAGAATGGGTGTGGATGAGTGACTTCTGGTCCATACAGTAAATTTGTTTGAGGATTCTAGAAAGGTACTATATAAACTCAGTACCTTTATTTTTTCATGTTCCAATTAATAATAAGAAATCCATTGTCGGCAAAAAAGTTTTGCTCCCAGCTTTGATTAAAAAAAGGTTTATTTTGTCATCAACTTCGAGCAGCGAGATGTGAACAGTACATTTGAAACAGCCCTTGATTATGTTTGCTCTTTCTCCAGACAGAATTCCAAGCCAACACAGCTAAACAGCCAGGGATCAGAATCAGCATGCAAGAGCAGACACAAAAAAGAGCTGAACCATTGTTGCATAAGACCTATGATGTCCTAAACTTGGAATTTAATTCTCTAGATTCCATAAAATGAAAAAAGTCGTTATCTTCATGTGGCCACACCCCTTCATCCAACCAATGCTGGCAACCACTCTCACTGCATCCTGCCTTCTTGTCAAGTAAGGTGTGATCAATCAAATTTGCCCTTACCTTTCTTTGGACTCAACCAGAACCGATCTCCCAAGATATCTCCTACATCCATGCTGCTTTGTTTTGACATAGCATACAATCTCTTACTGATTTTACCACCCAGGAAAAACCGGATTGCTACTCCTTGTCACCAAATGCCCATCTAGAGGATCAACATGGCATGCAACAAGGGTCTAAAAGAGAGACGGATGAGGAGTGGAGGGGTACATTCTGGGTAGGGACGGTGTTTGTGAGAAAGGAACAAGGGAATCTTTTCATTTCTGGCCCATAAATGTAGAGGAACATCTACACCATAAATCTACTGGCCTAACACATCCTCTCTGCTGCCCCGGATACCCTGCACCACGTCGCATATATTCAAAGCCACCCACGCTTTATTCCAGAAAGAGCTAACTGGGAGACTAACACTGGTTGCCTTGTTCACAAAACCTCGCAAATTACAGCCCAAGAGATCAAGAAAGATCGACATAAGAGAAAAGGAGGTCACAATACTAGAAGAGACAAAAACAAAGAACAGGAAGCTTTGGAAAAAGGGAAAACACAAAAGAAAGCACATTCAAGACAGAAATTTTGGCTTGTTTTCGTGCATACTTATTCTCTTACAGGAGCAATTAAACTTTCCGCAAGTCGTTAAAGAAAACACGATATCACAACTGGAGATAAGTACTTCAGGACTAACCATCCCACCATGTCTCAATTGCAAATTAATCTCAATATGCAACATGTCTCACTTTATTTTGAGAACAGTGAAATGACAGAAGTAGGCTCTCACAAAATGGAGCTGCAGGTTGGCTGGTGAGGAGGGTATAAAATGGCTCTAGAACACAAGGTTAAGCAATGCCAAGACAGACCAGCCTGTTGGTGCCACAGAGCAGCACACGCCAATGGTGTGTGTGAGCTATTCATTCTCACATGTTTGAATGAAAAAAATATGGCCAGTGAGTATTGAAAAACCACTCAAACAATGTACCAAAGTCATGTTATGAGGAATAAAGGAAAAAAGAAGTAGGAATATTTACAAGATGAGTCAGTAAACCACACATAGGCGTGGTCATGCTGGCCTATGTTGCTATGGAAACAGTCCACGGGTTAGGCAAATACCATGTGCCGTCCACGGTCAAGGACCCGTGGAACGTGGGCTGGCTCACCGCTGCTGCCATGGGCAACAGACTAACAAACACAGGACACAGGATACCACCTCGTCCTCATATGCCGCCACAATTTACATTGTAACCTGAAGACACCGAGCTTTATTTTTGGATAGGCTCCTGATGACTGGTCACAAATAAAATGCAAGCAAAATACAGACGGCTCCTCAACATATATGTGCTGCAAACGGTGACAAACACAGGTGATTTATTACTCCCCTCCCATCCCCCACCCCCCAAAAAAGAAAAAAGAAATTAAGAAGCAACTCCCCTCCCAAAAGACAGACTTGCAGTAAACCTACTTAGTGTGTTTGGGCCTGGGGAAAGAAAAGGCCTATTCTCTCACAGCTGCCACAGAGTTACAGACAGCAGTGACTCATCCTCATTATTATCTACGTAACATCTCAATGAAGTGGCTTTCATTGAGATGAAACACGGACAGAACACTTGTAGCTCCATTAAATTAAGAACAAATCTGGAAAGAAAGAAAAAAAGGAAAAAGATAGCATTTTAAAGTCATAATGCTGCCCTTTTGAATGTGGTTCTGAAAGATTTGTGTGAGAAATGAATGTGCCCTTGTGTGCCGTTGTGCAGTCAGAAGGCTTTTATCACATGTAGAAAAGAAGGGCTTCACTTTCTGAAATCCTGTCATTCCAGTGCTTAACAGCGAACCAGTACTCCACTCCAGCAGCATAACCAACAGGTATGTGAACCACATGGCGAACGGCATTCATCAACAATGTGAGAAGAGAAATGAAAGGGACCTGCACACAGTGTAATGGGTGAGTACAGCATGTCCTGAATTACCTTCCCTTTTTTTAGTTTATTTCTTCATGAACTTCAGGAATGTTTAGCTGTATGAATCACAGGCTCTCTCAGTAGAGTGCAATTAAGAAGAATGCAAAAACCCCTAAATAATCTGCCCAACATGGCCCTTCTTGCAATAAAGAATGCAAATGGCTGGCACCAATGAGACATAAATAATTTATACTGCATGCTGCCAAACCTGTGCATGTGACTAAAACAACAAAAACATGTATCATGCAGGTGCAGATCTTCACCCGATGAGTGGAATGAGACATAACAACACAGCATTACCCTTGTCATTTTAAAAGTTGACCCTATGGAGTTCACTGACACAAAATAAAACTAAGATATAAATTAGTGTGACGTTATTGCAATCCGTTTCTCACTTTGAATATCTTCAGAACCATAACGTACACATCCAGCAGGCATTAATACCCATGTGTTACAGTCCCAGAAAATAACGCTCAGATTAACTCCTTACCAGGAGCAGTGGGCCATCATTCATCATCATGTCATCAGGATACTTTTTAATCCACAATAATTGGTTGTCAGTTCATGACTGAAGAATTGGATTCATGTTGTTGCACTAGTACTTGCATTGTTGTACGAGTGTAGGTCATAGCAATAGTAGCAGCGATAAAGGCAGAGATTTTAAAATTGCGCTTCATCTTACGTCCTCAGCTGCTGAGGTGTGTCCAGTTTTCTGGCATATTCTGTTTTGGAAATAAAGTTATATACACACAGTACACATAACACAGTACACCTCACAGCAGATAATGATTGTGATGAGCAACAAAAGATCCATCATGTAGAAAGATGAGACTATGGAAACATGAGACTACATTTTCAAGCTGCAGTCGAGGGATCTTTTGAAAAGAGACAGCTTTATTGTGTCGTTGTGACCCATTCGGTCTTCATGCTCCTGTACTGAGTGACAGCATAGATTATATATTTTTGGAACAAATATCTGTCATGTTTGAAATGACATCACATATTTTAACTTCTCTGTTGCAAGTTTGGTCATAGAGCTACTTATTCTACACACTGGAAGGAGTTACTCACATGAATACTGAGAAACAACAGGGCACAACCACCACAACAAATACTGAATGACGCACTGAATGTTCAAAGTGCTATACATTCAAAACAATAATTATCTATGTCAAGCTTATTGGGTCTGACTGCAGTCGACTGGATTTCACTTTCCTTTTGGCTTTCTTATCAACACGTCAGGATTGACTTCACATCCTGTTTTCCGCTCTCACACCTATAGTTAAAACTCCTGCCTTAACGACAGAATAATAGTCTGAACAATGGGCAGCTTTCCATTGCAAACTGTAATTAAAAAATTAAAAAGAGCACTGTTTGCAAACAGTGCTTCAGTCCTGAAAAATACAGTGAAGTCCTTTACTTCTATTGGCAGATAAACAGCTGACCACACAAAAAAACACCAAAAACAACTCTTATATAAGAGCCCACAGAAGTTGTAGTTCGAGTTTGCAGTAGTTCGCCCTTAAGGGTTGGTGGCTTCTGTCAGGACAAAAATGTAGAGCGACCTATCAGGTTACCACCCTGTTAACTGAGAACTGCTTTGTGTTTTCACTCCTAAATAGATCCTCAAACATACATACTTGAAAACAAACCTCACATGATTTTATAGCCTTTACTGTCACAAATTATCAGTGAATGAACTGATGAAAAAAATACCACTGCGTAGCATGAAACAGCATTTGGGATGGCCACAACAGTGCGCTGTTAATGCAACCATTGAACAATGCTTTTCTGAAACGCATGCACTGCAAGGGGTTTGGAGTATTAAATGGATTTAATGGCAGGATGTCCTCTGAAGGGAAAACCATACAAGCTGGATCACCCTTGCAAAGCTGCCACAGCACCAGCGTGAGGCGATCACATCAAGTACTCCACCCGAAGGTGATGAAATGTAAACCAGTTTGCATCAAGGGGCTCATGCAGACAGGGTCAGATCTGTCTGAATGAACCACATGACCTCACTGTTCAAACAAAAATCCAGTCAGATGGCTTGGTCTTGGTGGAATCACAAGTTTTCTACTGTATTGAAATTGTACACACACACACACACACACACACACACGCACACACGCACGAATGCACGCATACAAGTGCACGCACGCATGCACACACTCACACGTTCTTGGAATATTTGCTTTATGAGTAAAGTTCATTGTAACTGAAGCAGCATTGTTGGCCTCCACACCCACTTATTTATTGCAGCAGACATGAAAACAAGAAGAAAAAAAAAACTCTCATTGACTAGAGATGTCAATAAAGACTGTGATATCTTTACGTGTTTACCAAATTAGAAAATGGTCATCATGTCCAGGCAACACCTTTACTTGGTACTACACTTTAGAAAAATGACTTTGGGTTACACCCAAGATTTACAGCCCCTCCAGTTGTCTATCAGCATTATATCTACACTTCAGAGGAAACAATGACCTGCAGGGAAAGGTCTTCACCTAACCCTTCCAGTTCCTAAGAACTATGACTCATTCCAAACAGTCTTAAAGTAATTACTATGTTTATCGGTTTGTGAATGATTAATGCCAGTTATGATACGCAGAACTATAACAAAAACTTATATGCAAGTCAAACTTCTTCATTCCTTCTGGCAGAATTGAAGCATATCAGCAGAGTCACTGACTCTGTCTGTGTTTTCACATTTATTTAATTTGTAATTAATTGTGTTTGGGACATTCAGCCATACATCAGGCAAACACAGTACAGAACTGCATGATTACAGCCAAGGAGAAAACATGACCAGTGTCAAAGTACTTGTTGTTTCAGATGTTCTGGATTCTTGATGGCAGCAAAACAACAGAAGAGGCACTCACCTGCAAAACAGGAAGACAGATCATTAGTGATAAGAATCTTATTAGAGTTTATAATGCTAATATAATTATGCTCATAATTAGATAAGCATGTTACACTCATAATATCAGGCAAGTGTAAAGTCAGTGTATACGCTCTGCTAAATTATCATCATCAACACAGTTAAAATGTAAACAGCAAAGTTAAGCATTAGGAGAAATTCATAGGAATTAGTGAAAGGGTTCCTTCAGGTGTTTTTCATGGGAAGCAGAGCACAGAGAGAGTAATAAGGACCTCTGACACTTGCAAAAAATGGAGGTCACACAAGAGGTCACACAAGATTACAAAGGACTACAGACAAAATGTCCACTTTTGAAAGATCATAATCATCTGAGTTTGCACATTAATTAATTCACAGAGTGAAGTTCAGACATTCAACTGCAGGACAAATTAAATGTTTTTGGACTGAACAGGACTTCAAGTTTGTACTGAGCCAGAGTGATACATAAGCAAAAAGAAAAGGGGAATTTTATCTAATAAGCAAATGCAAATCAAAAATCCTTCCCTGAAGAACACACTGTCCCAGGGTTGAGCTTTGTGCAGCTGGTTCATACCGCCCCCTACTGGACCCAGGGGATAAAATGGTCTTGAACATTTTGATCATAGCAATTCACTGGGAAGAGGGAGGATCAGTGACCACACTCCAAAATCCTACACACATTCATGGTTCAAAGTCCTTCAATGACACAACATAATGAACTATTCAATATCATAATGCAACAAGAACAGAAGAGAACGAGACCGGTCCTGGAATTCATGACTTCATCTGGTTTATTGTATCTAAATAAACTACACCTTATCTTTCTTAATTTTAGTGTGTCCTTGAAAAGTTATGTATTTTATTCACTCTATATATGACCAAAACAATAAAAAGCACAGTCAACAAGAGCAGATGTCCAACAAATATTCCAAACCTCTTAAGGGATTGGACTATTTCAGTTGAAAGGTTAAGAACAGCTGTCGGTTGAACCAAGGGTGCTCCCCTCTGCCCTCAACCCTTACCACCCACATCGGCCCACTTCTGTGCAGGACATACCTCACATGATCACTACAAGTTTTCCGTGAATGCCGTCCATCAATCCCTCTACTGTTCATCATGAGTAACCAACAGTGTTAAATCATCACCTTACGACATCTCCGATCGGTGGGCTACCCCACTCTAAAAAAGGACCTGTCTAATGTTTGGTATGGTTCTCAACAGCTGCCAGTGCTTTCTATAATATGAATGACTATCTTACGCTAAGTAAAATAAACTTTAGTATAAACATAAGTTTTCATGGATGTGCATTACATTACATAAACATTGCAACTTTATTTCAGACATTACCAATTACCAATTATCAGTCTAAAACAATACAAGATTATTTATGAATATGAAACATATCAGTCTTGTCATTCAGCAGATGAGGATGATCAGCAACCACAATTACTTTGAGTCTGTGTCAGAATGGCAATTATTGTCTTAATCTATCCATTAACATGATCTTAACAACGTATATCACAAGATGGTGAAAATCTCTATCACAAAGCTTACGAAAAGTGACCGCAGAAGCTAACTACAAAATTACTTTTTAGTCTCTCATGAAAGCTGATATTCAATGACAGATGGTGATAGAATAACATTTCATGTTTTCAGCTTGTGAACTTGTAAAATACTTGTCAAGCAAAGAACAACAGGATGTGAGAGGATGTAGTCTGGATGAGCAGTCCACTCTCCTCTGGAACATCCCAGAGTTTCATATCCTGGATGGACAATCTGCTGCCACACAGTGACACGCAATAAATAAGTGGTTCAAGGACAACATCACGGAATGGGAAAAATCTGGGATGGTCTCTGGTATGGAGTGGAATCCAGCCAGCGTCAAAGAGGAGAAAGTTTATTTCTCAACCTTCTGACTGAACCACAGATGAAATTATAATCCAGGTGCCTGCTTGTTTGTGGGCAAAGCATCGACACGCTGGAACATTCTGCAACCTCCCATTAGATCAGCAGTCTGTAGACTGGTTTATTAAAACCCTAAAATCATTATTTTAAGTGGATTATCCATGTTTTTTGCTGACTGCTCTGTGCTGACTTTTTTAATTTCTGGTGGCCTTTTGTCTTGTGATTTCTTTATTTGAATTTTTCATTTTTTTATAGCGTACTTTAGAACCTGGTTAAAAAAGCCATACACAAAGTTGAATCTCATGATTACCAAGCTGTAGGTCAGTAACATATTTATCCTTGCCAACAACAACAGTCTTGATATGTAGCTCAGGTTTTTGTAAAAAGGTTTCATGTCTAATTAAAATAAACTCTGATGACATCCTGAAGGAAAATAGTCCCAATGACATTGTTTTCTCGTATTTTTGTTTAATTCTTAAAATTGATTCAATGTGAAGTACTATATAAAAAACTAATTGTGTACTTTCACTGATATTACATTAAAAAAACATTAGAAAAAAAAAAAAAAGATCAGCTTGCCAGTCCTGCATGTTTCCTGGTTGCCCATTGGGGGACGGAGACTACAGTCTACCTCTGACCAACAACAAACACAGCGTATCCTAGATTTCCACCAATGAATACAGCCTCACTATTCTACTGCAGCGATGGAAACATTGGACCCTGCCAGCCAGACAAACACTGAAACACATAGTGGACCACTTCTTCTCTCTTTGTGGGAGGTCTTTGAATCGTGCTGCTGCCTGATGGAGTGTGATGAGTGTGACAGTAAAGCAGCCTGTGAACAAGAGGAAAAAAACTCCTCATTGTGGACTCTGAACTCTATGGTCAGCAAAGTACATGGAGGTTAATCTACTGCCAACTGATGAAAAGGAGCATAAAATGGTAGCTTAGAGTGATAAGTGACGACAGGACAGTAAATGTCTGGAGAACCACACTGCTACTGTCAACACCTATTTACTAAGTTACACCTAAAAGGGCCATTCCTTCCATGCAGCATCATAGATCATATTGTAAGTGATCTACTTAGACGACTTTTTAGTCAGTAAAATAACAATTTACTTTTGTTGATTTTAATTCAGTCAGTTGCAATACAGTACTTTAAAATTGTGTTCTCTTAATCTCCTTAAAATAAAATATTTTATAGTTTTGAACATTAATATTCAGTTCCTTTAAAGTGTCACCTCCTCTGCAGTAGAATAGCACAGACCTTAGCAAAAATTGGAAATTTACACGTTTTGAGGATAATAAACCTGTAGCTTCCACTAAAAATAACACAATCCATACAAGCTTTAAAGCATGTTGTCTCATGTTACCCGAAAGTATGGACAAGAGGCAAATGTTGAAATGTTGATTATTGGTTAAATCAATAATATTTATATATTCAATTATCAATATCAGTTAAACAATTTACAAATTCTTACTTATTGGTGTAATTATATTTCAAGCTGATTTGTTTTTTTTGTATATAGCCTGTCAAAAACACACGAAGCATGAAATGCTTAGTTAGCTGCATTTTCATGCATTTCTTTAAACAGCTGTATAATGTAAAAGTTGTAACTGTCCACAATCCTGAGCAAAAACCTTATATTGAAAGCAAACTTATTCCATTTTATGTGATATGAAAACAATCACTCAGACTTAACTTGATGGCATGATATTATAGATTTTCTGGAACATGCATTTAGATTACAATAGTACTATGAGATATGAGTTTAATTTTTTCCGTGACTGAGCTCGTAAGTCAATCTGCTCGTACTTGAAGTTTTCCTCATTTAAAATTACTGCAATCATTTTGATCCATTGCAGCCTTCTTAAAAAGAAGGCTGCAATAAATTATTACATTATTATTATGTCAACCAACACACATATACTGTATACTCTTCATGTTCATAATTACACATGTTATGTAAACAATAATGAAGTATGAAAAAAAAAACGCAAAAGTCATGAGCACACATGTGCTTCTTCTTTACTACGTAGACAGCAAGTGGGAAAGAAAGAGATCAGAAACAGAATCAGAAAAGGTTTTATTGCCAAGTACAGTAAAAATTACTGTCGAGGAACTTGAACGTGTCGGTGCATAGAAAGGCGGAAGAGAATAGTAGTGAGTGAGGAAGAGGATAAGAATACAAAAACTAGATCCAGTCTGAGCTGATTTTGTATGCATCTCTCAACTCGCGGTGGAATCCAAAAGCACGGCTCCTAACTCGGATTTTCGCTCATATGTTGAACAAAAACATGGACTGAGCTATGGCTGGTATCTCAAAACACTTATGTCGATTCAGTGGTATCTCAAAGTAATACTGTATCCTTGCACGACTTGATTGTGGTTTGTAAATTTTAAATCCTCCACAGATCCAACAAGATCATACCAGTGAATAAGTGAAATTAAATCTTATTTTGCCTGCTAAATTGCTCGCTGTCCACTACTTTCCTCTCAGCTTTCTATTTTTTAGAATATTAGAGGGTGTAGAGCCACCAAACAGACTCACAGACCTGCAGCTGTACATCCATGGTAGACCATGACTGGGAGACAGTGATAAAGATACATTTTTACCCACCCAACTGTGAGTGGCTACACATCCACTACTGGAAGGCTGACACATCTTGAAGAGATGGCAAAGTCTTAGCAGATAAATAAATATACAGCAGTACAACTCTTGAAGCTGATAAGTGACTACAATATTTTAATCCTACAAAAAAAAAAAAAAAAAAAAAAAAAACATGATAAGGCATGGATTAAAAACAGGTACAATTGATCTCAGAAAGGCATTGAGAATTAATTTAAATTGTCCCGATAGACTGCATTCCTTATTAACAGCATACCTGAGAGAAACTTAAATTTCAAAAATAAAAAGTGAGATAAGATGATCAGAATTCTCAAGAGATGACTGATTTGTGCATATTTAGCTGTGAATGAATATTAAACACATTTTGATGTATGCTGCAGAAAACCATCTGGTATAAAATCCAATTTACAGATTAAGCCTAAATTCAACATGCAGTTATGAAAACAAAAATGAATCAAGAAGGCCTTAGTAAACAATAAAGTGGACTACTTCAGGTAAGTCAATCAATCATCCATCAATGACACACATTGCAGCAAAGGTTCTGCTAATTCAGTGTTTACATGAAGCCATCTAACTCCTTAAATTGCAACATTGCTCAGTTTAATACAAATACAATAAATCTCTATCTCTATTATCTTGTCATATTTCTGTGCAGGTAATCATCAATCCAGACAGGTCTCACATTTTCTATTGCTTTATGTTGTGACCCCTGACCAGCCCCACCCACTGCCATGAAGTTCTCTCTCCACCTGTATCATTTTACATCCTGGTCTTGTTACTGGTCTGCTTTCTCTCCTTTCAGGTGCAATGCAGTGTACACAATAGGTTGACTTACCCTTGCTCGAGTAGAAGTACTCCATGCTGAACATTGTACTGAAAACCAAGGCACTTTAAAACTCTTACTGCAGAAACTTTCCCCACCAGCTTTCCTTCACAGTCCCTCTCTCCTTTTTGTTGTCAGTTGTCACAACAGATCTTTTGGACTTGCTCTCACTATCTATATCCTTTCTCCGCGCTCTCTTTCAAACATTGTCAAACTGTGGAGATTAACAGAATGGGAGTCCCCCCGCCTCCTTCACAGGTCAGAGCCGCCCTCCATAATAACACCTCTGTGCGCGCATGTGTGTGTGTGTGTGTGTGTGTGTATGTGTGTGTGTGTGTGTGTGTGTTGAAGTGTTTGAAAAAGAGCTTCAATTTCAGAGCAGCAACAAAAGCAAATAAGGGCGTAAAGTTGAAAGGCAACGAAAAAATGAAATTCATTCCTTGAACATTACACCTCTCTGCTTAAAAAGTGGAGAAGCTTAATTTAATAATTATCTAAGCTTAGTAATTACTGCAAAATTTGAAACTAAATGCAAGGCTTCATACATTTGAATTGAGAAATAAGAGTTTCATCTTTAAATGTAGTATGAAAGCCAGAAAAGCAAGGCGATGTGAATATGCATCTTGCTAAATACTAAAAAAAAAGAGGGCTCACTTGTCAGTGAGGAAAAATAATTAAAGCTAACTGTATATATTACATCTATTCAATATACTGTAGACGTAATATATACTATTGTATATATTGCATCTAGCTGCATCTGCTAAGATTTATTAGGCATGTCAGTAAACATATGGTTATATGGTTACATGGTAAAAATGCTACGTAGTCAGGCAGGTGTTTCGCTGAATGTCCTTTGCAAAGGTTTAATGATTAACATTCATTCCAAACTGCAGCATAGCACCAGACACTAACTCCGCCTGAAGAGGTATGTCCCACGAGAGACTGAATGGAGGACAAGGATAAGTCTTTCTTCACACAGGTGACAGCCACAATAATCCTTTTCTGATCGAGACAATGACAATTTTGTTTAGGGAGGAGTTCTACGTCAGATGGATATGAAAGATTACTCCTAAGATTATGAAAAGTGCTTTTGTCCTTTCAGAGTCTGATCAACCCACTTATCCCCCTGTGAACCCTGAGTCAAGGTGCTGAGCTCCTGTTCCCGTTCCTTGAGAAAAATCAACAGAGAAAAACGATGAGACCATAAAAGCAGCAGAGCCCACAAGCTCTGATGCAGTCACACCAGCATATAAATTCATGGCCTAAGATAGAAAGACATTAATTAGAAAGCTTTCATATCATGCACATATTTTTCAGCCTTTAGATTAACTGTGCAGGTGGTTTGAATTTAATGACTGTTGTGGTTTCTCTCTTCTGTGCATAAAAACTAAGAGTCGGCACTGCCTGAGAAAAAGGAAAACTTCAGCATTTGTGTAGTCATCCACTTCACCGGTCTCAAGGGGCTATCGCCTGTGGAGGACCATGAAGAAGTGTTAGCACTGGGGGGGCTGCCTCTGCTCATGGAATGATGACGTGGTTGGCACATTTAAATGCATGAGGTGCCATGGGAGGCACCATGAACCTTAATTTAAAGGCTGCTCACTGTCACCTGACAACATGATCTGGAAATTAACAAATGACACAACTGTTTTTTGGAGCATCTTCCTATCCATCCATCCATTTTCTCAAAGATGAAACAACTATTATTGTCTCGTTTCCAGCTGCAGATATGCATTTGGTACATGTCACCAGATAATCCTTGCATTTTTAAAACAGATCCAAAGTGTTGTTTTTTTTCCTCTTTCCAGAAATTTTACAACGGCTGACGAAACTAAACAGTTCCATCAATGCATATAATTCTTAAAAAGGTTTTACGACTGAAAGAGAAAAAGAACATCAGCATTACATGCATCAAAAGTGAATGCTACCATGTCAATTGTGGATCCTTAATTGTCGTCACACTTTCACCATGAATCAATTTAAAGATGAGGAAATTACTTTGACCAATAAAGCTACACGGCCTTGTGAACACATACAGGTATTGAACAACTATTTCTATGCTTGAAACCACAATCATCAGACATCACTTTCTAGGCCCGGTGCTGTGAGCTCCAACATCTATTCAAGGAAAACTTCACTTCTTAAGCAAAAGTTGTCAATATGAAGAAGTCATCGGAGCAATAAGAAGGGTTGACAATGATGGGCGAGAAGTGAAACCCCAGGACAGCAGCTGCATATCAAATACACTATGATGCCGAGTTTTTTCCCTGGAACACACTTCACCAAAAATAGCTCAAAAACACAGAGAGGGGAAACCAGTTGTGATGCATTTCCTTTCAGGGAGGTATGGATAATATGGCAGAGGAATGTCTTGAATTGTTTGCAAATAGCTTTAAGGGATCATAGATAAGGGTGTGAAACCAGATGTGGAGAGGGGGATAGTTGTGTAAATGTAAAATAAATATGTATGATTGTGTGAGGTGGGTCAGATCCAGCCAGCAGTGCTGCTGTACCACAGCTGGAACATGTAGAAAGCCTGACACTGTAAACAACCATGGAATTTGGAATTCCCAAAGGATGTGGTGGATTGAGAGGGAAAATAGGAGGAAAAGTTAGGATAGTTATTCCAAAAGTGAACATGAGTCACAATCCATTGTCGACTGAAAAAAAGAACGCAGACCGGACCACACAGTAGACAGCTGACCTCCAGAGTTTGAAGATAATCAGATGTGTCCGTTCTGGATCTTGTATTCTTAATAAGAACCTCTGGATCAAACATTCTGGTCAACAGAGAAGTCAATTCTTCTGAAACCTCAATCCATCAACTGGCAGGAATTACTACAATTCCAACATATTTTCACAATAACAATGGATCCTGCATACGGCGTGAATGTGACAGCAGTAATGAATCCACAGTTATCATTAGATTCAACACTTCCATGGAGCTTTGTTGGGTCTTTATTTTTCAAAAAACAATGCCTCACTCAAAAGTGTTTTGGCAACACAGTTAAAAGGCTCTGAAGGGACGGTAAAATTTCACAAATTTCCCCACTGTGGGACAATAAAGGTCTATTATTATTATTATTATTATTATTAAAAAAAAGTGTTAATTAGCAGACAGGACAATCTAGTTTATTAGTTTTATGTGTGTTTCAGGTGGAAACTGGCTTCAGTTCCTTTTCAAGCATCTTCTCTGACAGAAATTTAACTAAATGTGAGGGTTTGCCCTCACATTCTATATGATGTAGCAGCAACTTCAAGAAGCTGGCATGGAATCAAAAGCCGGCATGGAATCATGCTGAAGAAGCACAACCCTGAGCTTTGCAAGGACTTTACACAAGTTCAAAGGACCCGCTAACACCACGCTTAAAGTCCAGTAGCTGTTTTCCAAACTGGAGAAAACCAGAAACCTTCCAAAAAATTCTTACCTGAAACTCATGTAGACAAACACTTTGTTGCCTTTTTGGAATTTTTGGCAGCTGGCTGTCAAAACCGGATCAAAGACGTGACAGAGGTAACATCATGTCTTACTTTAGAGCTGCAGCAAACTTAGATTACACTGGTTTCAACGTACTACTGTGATGCTGAACATACGATTCCATTTCAACACAAATTAGCAGTAACACAAAGGAACAAAATGAAAGACAAAAAGTAGAAACATCATTGTCTGAAACATAAAAGGTATTTAAATGAATGTCATGTAAATGGAACTGCAATCATTCAAAAACATCAAATTACTGTAAATTTATAACAGTTGTGGACTAAACAACAGCATCTACGCTACTCTGAGACACTGGTTCATATTCAGTCAATTGCTGTACAGCAGGAAACAGAAAGAGGGTGCCATCCGGTCATCACAGCTGAATTGCAGTCTGTTACATGCAGCAAGGTGAGCATGTACACTCAAAACAGTTAAACGATGCATGAATGAACTGATCTGCAGCAGTTGCTTTGTTCCAAGTTTCACCAGCTACTTGGCCAACAGCTGACCTGTAATGTTGCTAGTAAGTGTTGCCTTTCTGTACATTTACTTCTTCTGACGGACTTCTTGATAGTGTAGACAAAATAAGCAACAACTGAAACAATCACTTTGTATATATACAACCCTGAAGCTTAAAGACTGTCTCTTGAGGCCAGAATGAGGACAGGAAACAGAATAGTGATGACTGGATGGAAAATAATCCCGCTAGTTTAGAAAATCTGAGGGTATGATTCTCAGCATTCACATGACAAACATGCACACTGGCAGGCAGACAAACACATGTGTGTGTGTGTGTGTGTGTGTGTGTGTGTGTGTGTGTGTGTGTGTGTGTGTGTACCAGACACTGATAAAAGCATCTAGCACATCTCCTTCACACACACTGGTTACACCACAACATCTAGCACATCTGTGTGTCTCTCTCTCTCACACACACACACACATACACAGGTTATACCACCATGAAGTGTCACAGTACAATACCAACACACACAGAAGACACACTGCCTCTCACTCTGTTGTCAAATGGGAGTGTTCCCATCACATTCCCAGGCACCGGCGCCTCCTCAGGTCTGATGGCAAATGTCCTGAAAGCAAACGGTGTTCTCTCAAATCAGCAAAACACTAACAATGTGGCCAGTCAGGGCCGTTACTGACACTGGTCATCATTCACATGAATGCACCATGACAGCGGCACAGAGACACACTTCTGAAAGTGTTGACACAGACCTGTAAGCACTGACACACCAAATGGAATTATGGGAAAACTGTAACCTAAAAGACAACTGATTTGTGGCATTTCAGTGTGATGTGACAAGTCCAGGAGAAGAATCTTTCAGAGGTTTGAGGTTAACAACCAGGAAGGGCTTTAAATATCGGTGCAATCATATCTGACTCACACTGTGACACGTGTTCATTCTAAATCATGGACAGCCGACTGAACCAAGCCTCACTTTACTTGACCTCAAATTAAGCACGGCACGGCCACCTTTGGCACAAATTGTTCTGATCAGGAAGCCAAGGTGTAGACAAGTGTGACAGGAGGAAACAACATGAGTGTGATGTTCAGGTCAGAACTGTGGTGATGGGCTGAGGAACAGATTAGCTGCTGAGGCACAGAAACAAAGAAAACCAGACATGAAGTCAGGGATAAGATACATAAGATACTCAGACGTATAAATGTTGTCAGAGCTCACCCAGGAAAGCTCAGCTAAAGGTTCAGGGCTTGCTTGAGTGGTAACTAATGGTTGAAGGAGAATAATGACATTTCCTTCAGCCATTACTTAACACTCAGATGGGCCCTGAACCTTCAAGGTGATCTTTGCTGTGGTGAAATCTGCAATTGAATGTGATGGTTTGACAGAGTGGACACTGTTCTGTCTATGAGAGTAGATGCATACAGCCTACATACCACTAGTTGGAGGATTCATATATTTATCGGAGTGAGTCTTTATGTTTATACTTCTCAACCAAACTTCAGTAAGTTTTTCCTGTTGTTGACTTGTTGTTCCCTTCTACAACCTGAGAGCAGGTTGGAGGGCAAACACACATGGACTTCAGCTCCAGCACTTTGCACGCATATTTAAATCATCAAGGTTTGTTGCCATAAAGGGAATTCCCTAAGATAAACATTCAGAATCAGTAACATTGCCTTTAACTAGTGATAAAGAGGGGCTGTTGATCTTTGTGATCCTTCAAAGCACTACATATTTTCAGTCTCTTTAAGCTGAAGACAGAAAGTTGATCTAAGAATTTATTTTGCATATTGGCTTACCTCTAGTTCAAAAATAAATACTGTACTCTTTTTTCAAAACACACTAAAGTAAACTTTAATTTAATTAACATTCCCTAATAAATAAGTCCTATTTCCTTCAGACAATATCAATAAAGGAGGCTACATGCATTCAAATGCCTCACCCTTTCCGCTCTTCATATTGTCAACCCCCAAGCGGACCAACGAGCAGTATAGGCTCCGTCAGCTGAAATAAAACACTCCTTGCATGTCTGTTCATTCATTCTTCAGTCTTAACATTTGCATATTTAATGCCAGGTGTCTAGTACTCTGGAAGGAACAGGTGTTCCATTGCAGAGCTCTACCGACTGCAGAAGACGAAGAAAGAAGACTTTATTGATACCAGGTGGGTAAATTATTTTTTCCCACTCATACACTGATAATTAACAACCATGTATGCGTTTGTACAGGTCCCTGAAACAGACATAACAACACAAAAAGGGACTTGTAAGCATCCAGTCAGTACAGTGAGAAGTAGATTGACGGGCAGCTCTGACCAGGTGTGTCCCGAAATGAGCAGCTCAATTTAAGGTAAAATAAATGTTAACTACTCATTAATTTTAAATAACTAAATTTATTACTTATTCAAGTTACAAACATTACAGATGCACAGAAAAAAAAAAGTGTTTGCTTGTTGCTCTGTTTTACCATAAATCCTTTTAATTTGTCAGGTTATTAAACCCACAGAACTCCGTCAATCAAGGATCAAACTATCCAAGATAATAAAAATAACATCAAACACAAGTTAGAACATCAACTTTGTTCAAAACGTTTTCATCAAAATGGGCTAAATTATTTGCATTGAGGGAAATGTAGTTTTTGGTCAAAGCACACTTAACCTATTTATTTTTAGACAGTGATTTTTAATGATCTCGCAGGCCACATAAAATGATGCCGGGCCTTGAGTGTGACACATGTGCTTTAATGGATGCCATTGATATCACCATGGACATCTACACACTGCAGGGTTGGGTCTATCTGATTTTACACATTAATGTACATACAGACATTAGACTTGCTCTGCCACAGATCACCTACAGGATGCCACAGCTCCCATCAGAACACACAGTAGCTGTCCATGGATAACTGTCATGAGACTGACCAGAGGATGCCTGCATGGATTTAACTGGTTGCAGATTCCACAGGAAGTGAAACTGAGACTGAAATCAATTTTAGGATTAGACCCCGAGATAAATCTGGAGAGACTACTGGTGAGATCATATTCATTATAGGCAGAGTATATCTGACAGCTTCCTGGAATCCTGCTCTCCTTCTGCCCTCTACTACAAATGAAGAGACCTGTTTTCTGAAGCTGCCGCCGACGCAGATTAAAGATCTGATGTATAAGCATTGAACATGGAGTTGTTTCTCTACACACAGTAAGTCATATACAGTGGAGTTGTCAGATTTTGAACTGAGGTGACATTTAATTCATGGTTTACAATTAGCATGACTGTGTGAAGACTCATACATCTACATTAAAACATTTCCAGGCAGTGACACAGCAGTAAACACTAAGATTTATTCTAGGATGCTGATGTACCCATACATAATACGTCATGTCTGATGTCTGTGTCATAAATCCTGTCTGGCCTCTGGTCTTTTCACCTAATGAATATCTGAATTAAGCCAGAGCACACTGCAGAAAAGTGAGTGGGTGCTGGCTGGAGACCGTGCTAAGTCAGGGTGGCGTTCATTTATCAGCAGGAAATCAATATGACTGCCTCCTCCCTAGACCATTATATCATCTTGACGCAGCTACCGCCATGATTACCTCACCGTTTATGGCGAGATGGGGCATAATGACGTCATCAGGTCACATTTCACCCTACCTTGGACATGTTTGGGTACTTCATGCACTGAAACTATTGCACTCGTTTTGCCTTAGGTCATAATTTTGTTGACTGTTGCAGCAACTTGTATTTTTAATGAGTTGTGCATGTTTAACTTTTGGTTATTTATCATTTTCCGCCTGTAGTGAGTTTCAACACATGACTCCGTGTCTTCTGAGGTAACTCGGCTGCATTAGAAACTCCTGCTGCAAAGCTTGTAAATCCCTTCTTGAGCAATATCATATCATATACCTTGCAGTACCAATAAACTTGATCTAAAACTTGTATCTCTTTGTTCTGTTTGCACACACACACACACACACACACACACACACACACACACACCACAAAAGCTACAGTGAGTGTCTTTAGAAGACAACCAACCTTCCAACAAACGGATGACAGTTAGGGTTACAGACATTGCCTTTATAATCAACTCCATACTTTTCCTCGTATCACTGCAGAAATGCAAAAGATAATTATATGGTAGTTACTCCCTGCATTGTCATGTAAGAAGGCAGAAACTGAAGCAACACATGTACATAACTTGTGCGCAAGCTGTCCTTTCATCAGACAGAACCTCCCAGGTAAGTTTAAGTGACGAAAGATGATGTTCCAGTTTGCATTGCAGGTTTTACATGTTAGGTTTAGGTGTACTATGTATAGGTCTACACACTTCAAGGCCATTCTTTTCCTATTAACAAAAGCTGAGATACAGAAACACTCTTCTGTGACGACAGCACAAATATTAAAACAGACACCAGTCCCACCAGTCGTACACATCTATCCACCTACAGTGGGTTTTCAGTTCAAAAAAAAATTTGATAATTTGGAGTGAAAACAGTCTGGGACATCCATCGTTTCCTTTGCTTTTCTAACAATGCCTGTGTTGGACACTCCACCCTGTCTGCTTTCCTATGGAGACACAATAACACAATAAAACGTGTTTCCCCAGTCTTTGCTCTTCGGCCAGTTGATTTCATGGAAGTCCGTCACACACCTTTGAGCAGAAAATCAGAATAGAAAAATACCTTTGAGAGAAGCGATCTCATTCTGGATCGACCTGTGGTTCTCCATAGTCACGAGTTGGAGTCCTTTTGAAGACAGGTGATAATGTTTTAAGTGATGATGTTAAAAATTTAATAGCTTTTATTTTTCCGTCTTTCTGAGGCTGCAGTTGTTCCTGGATGAAGTTTCAGTTGTCTCAGTTTGGCCTTGGTCACTTTCCTCCTCTCTGTTCCACTGCAGGTGTGCTGACCAGGACGCTGCTGTGTTTTGATTCCATGTGCATACACTAAGAATTACTCTCTCTCTCTCCTTCATATACATACATGCACATTTGCAATGAGAATGAGACATCTGCTGAGTGCAAAGCTCCTCCTCTCTTGTCTCCACCTCTTCCACATCAACTAAACAACAGCACAAACTATGTCATTCACAACTCGAACTGAAATGCCTTCTACACAAACCAGCCAATCAGGGTACAGTTTTGGTCCACAATGGTTGATGGTGGAAGGAAGTCTGTTCACTTGAGTTTGGCAAAAGTTTCAAACAATCGTTTTTAAACAAAGGGGAGATAGCTAGAAAACAATAATACAGTACAGTGTATTTTTCTCTATCTCTCTGTGTGTTTTTGATGACAAACACAATGCCAGCACCACACCCAGGTCCCTCCAGGAACTCCCTAATGTCTAACCAAACTAGCTTTGTGCTGATTACACATTTACCAGCTGTGAGCCTCAAATAATACAAAGACAAGCAACAAAGGGTTTGTCTGAGGCAGAAAAATAAATTTAAAACAGAAAATGTTATCCTTTCTACTACAATTAAAGCACTGGGGGAAAAAAAACATAAAATATATCCAATGATTTACATGAAACAAATGTTGCAAAATAAAGATTACAAATGGATGGAATCAGAAAATGCAAAATGTGAAGATCTGTCATAGATCTATACTCATCCATCCACCTTCATGTAGACAAGATGAATGTAATCCTCTCATCTACAGCCGCTTTTCCTCTGTGTGGGTCAAAGGTGTTGCTGGACATTATCCTCACTGACTACAAACGAGAGTCACCAGCGCATCTCAAGGCCAATTGAAATGTTAAAAAACACTTACACACACACTCATACATACTTTGAGACTCCTAGAAACCATACCAGGAAACATATTTACAACAGACAGCAATTATAGAAAAAAATATTTTCTTTCCTGTTCTTTGCTGACGATTGCTTTTGCTCACTTAGAAAAATAAAGAACTACATCAGATGGAAAAAACATCCTTCAATCATTCTAAATGCTGGTCAAGCCACAAATCCACTGAAGCCACTATCCTTCTACTCTAATATACTTAAATCTATTATTTCCTCAAATCTGTTGAGGATCTTTTGATGTGAGGATGACATCTTCACTTAAGACTTTGTTTCAACAACAATCAGTACCTGAAGTGACCAAATCCAAATTTGCTTCCTTTGTACTGACAGGATGTTCCTCATCCAACACTGATCAATCCTGGCCTCTCCATATGGAAGCCCTGATCTAACCCAGTACCCCAGACTGTGGTTAAAGCCACAGGAAGTGAATTACAAAAAAAAAATCAAAACACAATCAATGACGGCAATTCAATCCATCCTCTCTGAAATCATTTGACCTCTGTTTTCAGTTCAGACAGCAGGCAGCCTTGCTGCACGGCAATTATTTGATTAAGCTCCTGCATTGCTTCGTGCACATAATAAATTCTGTCTGGAGAAAAAGATTTGACACTTATTTGGCAGCAGGGAAAGTAAAAGTCTGTTTGCTCTGCAAAGTCAAGGAGAATTTAATCATGCGTGTGCTTATAAGTAACCGGCCTGTGGAAGTGGTTGTGGCAGCCGTCTTTGAACACTTTGAGTTTTCATTCCAAATACACGCAACACACATGGCCTCAGCTGTGTGTTCCAGTGTTTGACAGAATGTTTTGGCTGACACCTGTTGGCCTCTGGATGACTGCCCACCTCTGTTTTCATGCTCGATTCCTGTCACTTTGACATATTCCATTAGCAACAAAACAGACAGTGCAAGGACATTTACACATAATTTATAACAATCAATATCTGACTGAAACTGAATTACTGCTTTAAGCCTTTGAGGATCTAACCCTTACTGCAGCACCTTCAAAATGCTGTAATATGAAATATCACGGGCAGCACGGTGGTGCAGTGGGCAGCAATGTCGACTCACAACTAAAGGGTTCCGGTTTTAAGTCCTTTCCGTGCAGATTTTCCGTGTCTGCGTGGGTTCCTTCGGCTTCATCCCTCCTCCAAAAACTTGTGCTTCAGGTGAACTGATCAATCACAATTGCCTATAGGTGTGAGTGTGTGTATAAGTGGTTGTCTTGTGTGTACGGGAGTGCCTCGCTGAGAGTGGTCCCCGCCTCTCGCCCGTAAGTCAGCTGGGATAGATTCCAGCAACCCCTGTGACCCGCAAAAAAAATGGAAAGACCGAGTAAGGAGATGAATGAATGAATATCAAAGTTGACATTAAGGACATTCAAGGTTGATTGCTGACCGATTGGTGATTGTTTTACTTGTGCAAAGAGTTTATAAACTGAAGTTAGCTCCAAGATGCCTTCCAGTAACATCATTTAAAGACTTTTCTTTCCACTGTTGCAACAAAGACGCAGGAAAACATCCCTTAATTCATCAGTCACACCTCTGACAATATATTTGCATGAACTATTGGTCCGGTTAAATATGCCGTCTTCAGTGTGCGCATGTATGTACACCACCAAAAAACACCACCTTTCCCTAACCCTTGTATGATAAGGAAAACCCCCCCTAACAAACTAACAATTTCAATGTATAAGTGTTTAGTTAAAACAATAAAAATGTAAAAAGATTGCCAAAATGCCATTTTTATGAATATTAAGTACAAACAAAAACACATTTCTGTTGTATTAAAGTATTAAATTGCAAGAAAGGAGGTAATGACTTATCAAAAGAGGACCTGAGCAGAGTGTGTCCGTGGGCTTTGTTTGCAGTCGCGGCTTGTGTTCAGCTGTGTACTAATTAACTGATTGTGCTGTGTGGCAGATTTGTTGAAGCTTTATTCATTAGAACATTCCCTGAAGCTAAAGAATAAATCGGTGATAATGATTCTAATCAGGAGTTAATTCCTCGGTTCGAGGGAAGAACTGCAGGATACAATAATAAACCAGAGGCAGAGCCAGAGAGAGAGTGACATCGGTCTGATTTAGGATACACCTCTTCTTCGGTTAATTTAGTCAAGATTTTGACTTCCTAACAGTGGCAGCAAATATTTTGAGTTTTACTCTGACCTCATCACTCTCCAGGGATATGTTTACATAAAGATATTTGGAGGGAACATGTAGATACTCCTGATCCTGCATCCACCGCTGCATCCACCTGCAGGCCCAGGATCAGGAGTATCTTAAAATTTTTTTTTTTTTTTTTTTTAAAAAAAAAAAATTTTAAGATACTCCTGATCCTGGGCCTGCAGGTGGATGCAGCGGTGGATGCAACAAGAACACAGAATATTGGAAAGAAGAGGGAGGAATGGGAAAGTGTTGCATTTTAAATTAGAACCGTGTGTTGGGTGACTATTGACCGCTTTAGTTTGCAGGCTTTATTCCAGTTGTTGCAGCTTTATTGCATATTGTTAAAATGCATAAAAATCTGTTTTTGATGGTAATATGGCAGCATTTTCCACGTAATGCATTGTGTTTTTTAAATTTCTATTTCACCCTGCCCTTGAACTTTTGTGAAGACACTGTCCTCTGTTATCTTTTTCAAACGTTTTACAGGGATGTAAAACTAATCCTAGGCCTGCAGATGAACAGTTGGTTACGTACTTTAACAAACAGAGCTTCCAATGTCAAACACTAACTTCTTTGCATGGAACATCTCTCAGCTGCATGCTTTGCTTTCAAACATGGGTGCTGGGAGGAAAAGGAGTTATGAGAAGCAGAGCTCTTGTTTTTCTAGCCCAGGTTAAAGTGGAGTTATTTTCTCCTTTTCAGGATCCTGTCAACCTGCATCGGTTGATGAGCCACCCGGCAACCTATAAATTTCTGGGGTTTAATTGATAAGGTTACAGATCTTCTGCATTTTTGTAACAGTCAGAGCAACACATTTAATTCTGTTACAAACCAGTCTGTTCCTCGGTTTGTTACCTATTCCAGCATTTATTTCACACAGGTGATGGGAAAAACGTTGTATCCATGTCTAAAGAGAAGTACTGAGCTTCACAACAAGACTTGGTAACAAAACCACTGTGGATGGAGGACTAATGTTCTTTGCATATCTGCCAACTTGTTGTTCTATATAATTCATCATTATTTCATCAGCTAGGGTATAAATAGCATGTGGGGGCATCAGAGGTCATTTCCTGCTGTCCACATTTTTTTGGTTACATAGAGAATAAATATTCACTCCCTTGAGTTCAAATCCTGCATGTGATTGATCGCTGACAAACATGGTAAATAATTAAGGGAAAAAATGTCAATCTTAAGAGATCTAAGCTACTTCCTGAGAAAAAATAAATAATTGACCAATGCTTTTCATATAATAGCACAAAGAAAATTATCTGGAACCATGGCATTCCTAAGTTCAGGAGACATTTAGATACTGCTGGAATAAGAACGGTGAAACGCAGTTTAATATTTCTCTTACATGTTCAGCTGACAGAAAATGTCATCATATGGTTTATACGTCACAGATACATTATGCTTACATCTAAAACTGTTTATGAGGGCATTGAGTGCATTCATTTATCCATTTACAAAATGCATATTAAAAAACTAAACATCAAGTGGCATTAAACTGGTTAAACAGCAGCGGAATTAGCGTTAATCAAAAATCTTTTCAAGCTATATTACATATAGATGTCAAACATGAGTAAAAGCCTGCTCTACTTTCTCATTTAAATCTTTTTTTCCCTTTCCGTGGCTTTGAAATCATTCGAGCCATTCCTAGAGTTAGTGTCATTTTCAATGTATTGTTTATTTCCAGCACAGTTACAACAAGTAGGCCTAAAGCAAAAATATAGGCTGTGAAAGTGTGAAAACAGACGTAGGATCGCTAAATGGCTTTAAGTAACACAAAACAAATTCCAATTGTGTCTTCTTTTTTTTTCAGAAAGCTTTTATCATTCAACACAAAGCTGCTGTTGGCTCTCAGCCTCCGGTTCTGTCTGCATCAGACCGGTAGCCCTGCTGTGGACATCCACACGAAACATTCCTTCTGTCTGAGGTCACCCAGCCACTGAAATCCCAGCCCAACGTATGAGCTGAGAGCCCTGGGCAGCAGTCAGCAGGGGACTAGCCTCACCATCGGTGGAGACAGACTGTTTACTGGACCAAAAACTTAATCCAAAGCAGTGAATCCAGCAAACAACAGCCTGACAGCCAGGGATGTGATGTTACTGCTGGCTGCTTCAGCTAGTGTTGAATTTACATAGTTTATTGAATGTGTACATAAAGTTGTAAAAAATGAGTCTGTGTTGTTTGTTTAAGTGTCAGAAAGCTGGTGAAGAATTCTGGGAATTGAGGCGGAGGGGTAAAAAAATATGGAGCAAATGACCCCTGTCGGGTTCTTCCACGCTCCACCCTTAAAGGCCTGAGTCCAGGTCCCACAGGGGCCTTCAAGTTATGTAAGGTCACTCCCTATAAAGAGCCTCCTGTTTTGAGATTTGGATAAATTACAACAACGGTGAGGCAGACACTGAAGTCATAGACTATTTGCTGGAGAAGGAGGACGGAATGAGTTACAGTTTATTGCATTGAACAAGATGTAAACTTGCCCCAGGCCCCAAGGTGCCCCACCCAGACTGTGACTCAGAATCAGTTGGTCAGAGCTTGATCACCATTGAGAAGATGGGAAGCTGAAAAGGTAACATAAGGATTCTTAGATGGCTCAAAATCCACCGTCAAATATGGATGATATGAAACTGAATGTCAACATCCATCACTCTTGTACATTGGTTTATACTGTTGATGCCCTTATGGTCAATTCAATTTATCCCTAAAGATGTCCCAATTAAGCTGTTCCTCCATTGTTTGACTGTAAGGTCTGTTGCTATGAGGTCAGTGATCCACTAGGGGCTAGGCTTACCCTGTAAAGCCACAGTAAGAGTGGATTCTTGTGTTACCAGAATACAAAATCAGAACAGATCCTTAATATATGTAAAATTAATGCCCAATAATGTCTAATTTAAATCCCTGCAGGCTTAAAGCACTGATAAATATTGAAGCATTCAAACTCTAACAGACAAATTAATCAATTATGGATTCCACATGTCATTAGATGCATACTTAATAATTTGAACACACACTCACTATGCTTGCCGCAGCTCTACCAGGAGAAGAAGAAATTTCTATGGGCCTGTAAGCAGGATGCTCATATAGTCATGGAAACCATCTGTGCCAAGATACCATCTATATACCAAGATGGAACATTATTATCCTTTTATTATCGGTGGAGCTCAGTAAAATGCCTCATATCCATGTGACTTACACCTTTATTAAACTCAAAATTAAATCAAATAACAGTCTATAAGTTCACCTTTTTATCTAGCATCATATGTAATAGTCAGTACAGGCAAAATGTATTGAGTTATTTAACTTTTAAATAAAAACAATTTTCAGCATTAGAAGAGGAGCATTATCAGAAGAAATAATATAGCCACTAAATCAAATTATATTTTGTCTTACAGAAGTTCAGTTAGTATTCATTTTAGAGATTTAGAGACCACAAGCCGCTCCTTCATGCTCTGCCATTTCTTCTTTAATTTCAGCAGCATACTCTTTGGTCTCCGTTTCATTTCATCACTCTACCTCTCCACTCCCCGTCTTCTTTCTCACCCTCACTCTTAAGTGCCTCATCATCTTTTTCTGTCTCCCCTGTGCATGACGGAGTTTCTGCTGGAGGCGCCGCTCTGACTGCTGCTCATGACGCTCTGCTCCAAGCATGGGTGGTGAGACTTGTACTGCATGTCTGGCAGATTAACATCGATCAAGCCCCTTCGGCTTCCCCAACATTGACACCAATATGTCTGACTCTGTTCTAACAATAAGTGTCACAGTCAGTGACTCCATGTGTGACTCACCTAAAACAGATAAGACCCTCATTACATTTCAATCTACTTTTAACTTGTTAATGGTACAATTCAGACCTTTTTTGTCTTTTTGTCTAGACACATGGTAATATTGATATTGCATCCGCCATCTGCTGTTGTGTGTTCATTGCGCGATTGCACAATGAACACACAACAGCTGTGAAAAAAGTATAAAGCGGAAAACTTTTTTTTTTTTTTTTTAAATTTGAAGCATCAACAAAATTGACTGTGTTAGAGTTTCATTCATTCAGGCCAGTTACCGGGTCCGAAAAGGTTATGCAGCCAACATGGACGATGTGGTCCAGTTGTCTTTAGACATTCATGGTCTCATTCATCTGGCATGTTCTGCTTATTCTGTTGGCTAAAGCAATATTGAAAAAGACATCCATCCTCACTGAACAGATAATTATAGTCTGTGGAAACATTTAAACCGGAGAACCCGGGGAGAACCCCGTGTCTGCATGGGTTCTCTCTGGGCTCTCCAGCTTCTTCCCACCCCCACAAACATGCGCTTCAGGTTAATTGGCCAGTCCCAAATGGACCATAAGAATGAGTGTGTGCGTGCGTGTTTGTCTGCGTCTCTGTGTGGCTCTGCGGTTCACTGGCGTTGCCACCGGAGTTTCCCCTGCCTCACGCCCTAAGCCAGCTGGGATAGGCTCTAGTTCCCCATGACCTGCTACAGCAGATGAAGCAGTGGAGAAAATGAATGACTGAATGAATAACATAGATGCAAAATGTATGGACAAGGTATGCTGTAAAAAATGATTTAAAAAAATAAATAAGGCTGCCTAACAAAAAAAATATTGAAGTAAACCTTTTTAATTCAAATTACAAAAATAATAAAGAAAATAAATCATATTAATTAATTTTTAGACACACTTCAATTAACAACAACAGAGCTAAAAGTTTGGCAGCAAAACATTTAAACATTTTCCTTAATCAAACTGTGTGACAGCTAAAAAAAAAAAAAAATCCTCCATTTCCTGTAAGCAATAGCAATGATCTATACTGGAACTGTGGTACACATGTGTGACCACTTCACAGACAGCACACATAGAGGCAATGTTGCTTTTAACTGTCTTCCTAAAGAAAACTGCTAAACTCTACATCATTGGAAAAACTCCCATCTGCCAAAATATGATATACTGAACAGTTTTAATAGCCGTTCACCAGAGAAACACAAACTCTGGCAGTAATTTATCAACTCCCAGTATACACATCAACTGAATAATTGTCATATCACATGCATGATCATGGCTCCCAGCCTTCAGCTGCGAATTTATGGTATGTATGTATACCAGAGGTTATGGGATGCCAACTCTCAGGTGATTCTGTCCTCTATGACTGTGGCAATAGGTGCATCAGCTTTATGAGAGGAAGGTAAAATATTTCAAACAAAACTTTGTTAATTCCATACAAACGCACCTTTCAAACATTTGAAACAACCATGAGCAGTTTCTGGAGAGCAGCCATACTGCGTTTCCTAAAACAACTGACTTCATCTGTTTGGAAGTGCAGCCTGTAGTAGCACAGGAAGGACCAAATTAGCAGTGATTCTAACTTTGAGATAACAAAAGTAAACAACAGGCTTTTTTTTTTCCAATGTTTTTGACCTGTGGTTGGCCAGAGAAGGGGGCACACCTCTCAGAGAGATCCATTAGTCAACATGGCCGTGATCGCACGACAGTCCTTTTTTCACTTTTACAGCCGCCTATGATCTCAGAGGCCGTTTTATCTATGAACTTAATCATGCCTTTTAAGTAACGCCAGCATGTGTTAGCCCTTTTTAATAAATCCATGGAATCCACACCATTTAGGGTAATTTTTAACCTGCTCCATCCTCTACCCTCCAAAAGCTGAACATATGTCTCTAGAAGGTATTTGATGAACCTAACAAGCTTCATTGCTTTCTCTTTTTTTTTTAACTCAGGGAAAAAAAGAGATTAAGTGAACTGCTAACAGACAGGAATGTAACAAGTCCTGTCTTCAGGCATGTTTGTAGTCCTCAAATATGTTTCTGTATATGTGGAAAGACTAGAGACGAACAGAGTGTAGAATGTCAGTGTATTTGCGTATGAACATGCACGTGAGACACATTCCACCCATTGTCAGCTGTGTAGGGTGACCTGCTGTGACATTTCTGGTCCGTGAGGTGACTGTCACACCGGCCGCCACCAGTTGCCCTGAATACCTCTGAGCAGCAATAAACTCATTCTCTGTCAGTGACGGGAAATGACGGGCTTACCGAGAACGAGCCCAACGCTCTCATACTCAACGACTCACCATCACCGTTGCCTGTTAATACAAGCTGCACTCATGATCACAATCAAAAGGGTTTTTCCAACGTTACTCACATTAACTCTACTCAGATCTATTTAAGTGCCGTTGGAAATGAGGCAGAAATGTTTCCACTAGATCTGGCTTTCAGCTTCTGGACAGAGTTCAATGTGAATAAAATTACTCCTGCTATGAAAAAGTTGCTGTCTTCCTCTGACAGGGTTCTCCTTCACAGTGGACACAAAGTTCCATTAATTTGAACCACAGTGGAACAGATGATACCTCTGTACTGTAGAAGTATTTCAAACAGCTCAGCACAGAGTGTTGGCCTTATTTGTCTACTTTCTTTAAAACTGAAATTTGTTCTGTGTTTACAGTAGTGCTGTGCATACAGTGTCGGCCATTAGTCAAACATAATCCTTGAAATGACAGTTCTTATTCATATTTTGATCTAGATTTAAGGACAGTGTTAAAAAATTCATTCACCCTGTTGTTAAATCCCCTTCAAAAATTCTACAGAGATGCAGGACTCACTAAAATTCAGAAATCTTGTCAACTTTATTCACTAGTATATTGAGAGGGACACTTTCCTTCAAATGATGCTCAAACTAAAACCTATGTTCTTGATCACACAGTAAACACATTGCTATACTAAAGTATAATGTTATAACATTCTATAGATACTGTTGTATCATCCTGATAAGAAATCAAACAGGAATTTATGTAATTAGACATTAAATTGCATCAGGTCTGACATACGCTAGAGCGAGGTGCTTCCAGCAATTAATTAGTCACAGGCTGTAACGACACAAAGCTAATAACGCTTTATTTCTCTGCGAATAGTGACCCCATTATGATGCAACACAGAGCTCAGAGGACAATTCTTTCATGACGACTTTATTTTTTATTTTTTTATTTTTTTTCAAGACCATTTCATCCTAATCACAAAATTGCATCAACGTAACCTAAGTGGAACAACACAGATCACTTCCAGTCACCACGTCACGTCTTCTCTACAAGTTCTGGGCTTAGCAACACCAATTTAACTTACGTTGACTGTCAAGTTCTTCTTTTAATATTTCACACTGCAACTCCAAAAGACGTCTAATGGGGGGAGTAAAGTTTCCAAAGCAAAATGAACATCAAACGGTGTCCTAACTTAGGATAGAAGTGGAGTCGAGAAACCACATATTAGGATACCAAATGTATTTCAATCTACAATCTGTGGCTGAGCAGCTATATGCATTCTGATGTATATTTCATTATAGTTTACAGTACGGTTGTAATTCAGGTTACATCTTGTTAGTATAAATCAAAAATAAAGTTTGACAAACTTGTGTAAACTCAACAGCAGTCAATCTAGCTGTTTGATATGGGAAGCTTAGGGAATGAGGAGGAGGGAATGTTCTCCTGGATTTAGAGGTGATGACTCAGCTTTTTAAAAGACCTCTCCTTCTACAGTAGTGTGTGGTAGAAATGGCCAGTGTGTATATGTGTGTGTGTGTGTGTGTGTGTGTGTGTGTGTGTGTGTGTGTGTGTGTGTGTGTGTGTGCAAGGCATTTTCCTTATTAACCTTTTCATTGCTCTTTGAAGCTGTGAAGCTTAAATACCAGTCGAATATTTGTTTTAATAACGCTAAGGGTCTCTCCCTGTAGTACACAGCAGTGTCAGACACTACCCAGGTGTTAAAACCTCACTATTTTCCAAACAAATGTGAATTCCACTCTCTTTTTTTTCCCCTCAGCCCATAAAACCGTGTGTTCCTTGTAAAAATAGAGTGAGAAACTCTTAACGCTCAAATACACACACAGCTCCTGGTTTGTGTAAAAAGAGCAGCGGTGAAGCTCGAGGCATGAGTCCAAGCCCAGTTGGAGAGTCTGGTGCTCCATTGTGACACGTGAAGGGTTATCAAAATGACAGCCGCCACTCAAAACACTGGTTAAACACTGTTAAGCACTTGCTTCTGCATTTTAAAAGCAAACAAGATGTCAGATTAAATAGAATCATTAGTCGAGCCAGGAACACATCATCATGTACAGGAAGGCTTCACCGCATTACCCAGTGAGACAGCAGAACCACATCAGTCCCACACAGCAAAGTTGAAGCTTCAAGATGTCCTGGATTTCAAACGGTTTAGCTGCTGCCATCATGTTAGGATGTGAAGGTACAAGGTTTGTAACAGGCCTAAATGTTTATTTTCACTCCTTAACAAGGTAAAAAAAATAGATTTTCACCACATTGCATCATTTCTGTTGAGTAAGTACAACAAACACGAGAAAAAAATTACGACATGGAGTTGAAAAGCATACAGTTTGAACTGACATTTATTGCAAAGCCACTGAGAACTGGCAGATCTAAAAAAAAATCCGGCATGATACAAATTATGTTTTGGTTTTGGTGATCATTTTCATTCATTCATCTTCATGAAAAGAATCATCTTCAGAAGTTTAGCCGAATCACCGGTGATGGATCTGCTGGAGCCTGAAACAATCCACACGTACCTCGGGAGAACATGTCAACTCTGCACAGAAAACCCCCCGGTGGAATCAAACTAGGGATCTTCTTGCTGTGAGGCAACAGTGGTACCACGATACTGCACCCCATCATTTTCAATCAATATTTTAAAAAGAAGCAAACAGAAGAAGAAGAAGTAGTGTGAATGGTATCCAATGAAATCAGTACAAAGATGCATTAAACTGGAATAATTTCTAAACTGATTACTGTATTCATGTCCATGAAACATGACGGCTCCAGTTCCCCAACTACCAAACTCCCCCTAAGGAGTCTTAGGTAAGTTATAAATGCAGGTTAAGGTATTCATTATTGTTTTAGTTATTTCTCACTAAGGATATGCTTCAGTATCCCGTCTCACTGTCTGTGACTTTATCCCTTCCTTTTACTGGCCTCGTTTCAGTTTGTCTCTCACGCACAGACTGTTACAACAGCATCCATTCAAGTAAGCAAGGACAGCAAGCTTCTGTTCTGCTACGTTTTTGTGTTTGACAGAAAGCCCAGCAGATCAGGGGAGTATCCGTCCAGAGCTTCTCCTTTCTCCCATATAAGGCTGCTGAAGAACCCCGGTACATTCATACTTATCGGGCTCTGTCCCAGAGTAGCCTTTGACCTCATGATGCGTCAGTAAGGATCTAATCTCAGGCTACAGGACATGAAAAAAAAAAAAAAGTTTAAAAAAAAACCCAAAAAAGGAGCAACACACCATCTTCTTGCCTGCAGAAATATATAAACTCATTAAAAAAAAGCAACCCAGCTAAAGTAAATCACAGCATTTATGACACACAAACACATACACACACACACACACACACACACACACACACACACACACACACACACACACACACACACACACTTCAGTTCCATTATGGGGATTTTCCTGTTTGTTTTTCTTGGTGGGGAACAGTGAAGGCATAGGTTTGGGATCCCGTTTGGCTGCTCTGTATTTAAGGGAAACCTTTTAAAATTATATGTAACTGTATAATAACAGACAGATCAACGACCCGCTTTGCATGAGCATTTAAGTTGGTGATGACATCTGTGCGTGGCTGACGTCAAACGTGAATATAGCCCTATGTGTTCAGAGAAGCAGTGGCCAGAGTGGGCCTCAAAAAAAAAAAAAAAAAGACCACCTACCTACTGCAGTGGGAGAGGGAAAATAGTGCTCACCTTTGAGTGATTTTCCTGGAAAATCAGACTAAATCTTTTTTTCTTATGTATTTTCATATTTAGCTTTATTTTTTTGGGTGTATCTGGTTATATTTTGTTCTTGAGCTTTATCTGATTCCTGGATCTCATCAATAAAGTTCATTTGTCAATCACAATGACAAAAAAAAACTGGAAGAACAGTACATCAAAGTATATTAGTATGTACCTGGGGCTGCTGTGTTATTCCTTCCAGGCTTGAGTAATTCACTCTCTCCTCTCATAGTGGTCATGTTCTCTGATGCACTTGACGTCACGTTGCTTCCGCATAATTGAATCCTCCAAGGTGGGTTTGTATACCTGAACATATTACTGATGTCACTCCTGTTCTAAAACAACTCCAGGGCATGTCATTCCTACATATGCCTTTTTGACAAGAATTATTATCTCCTGAGGTGTCACAGAGGTGCAACAAACTGACACCTCGGTGCGTCTTCATTACATTTGGACATATCCATATATATATATATATATAAGATATTACTAACTCACTCCTCTGTGTAGATCACTAGCCAGACAACCCGAATGTAGACACACTGGTGGACGACATATAACCATATGTAATCATTCCACCTGTATGATTGAAATCTTTTTTGACAATAAAAACGACAGGCACTTTGTTGGTCACCCACAAACAAGGCAGGAAAGTCCACAGAGTAATAATACCTCTTGATCTGAAACAAGCAGACAGACTGCCTCCAAATCTCATTGTTGCAGATTACGTGCTTTTCTGAAGGGCACTCACTGCTCACTCTTCTTGACATTTTATTAACATTTATTGAGCCATAACAGGCAGCCAACAAAAACAGAAGATCTTGGGGAAAAAAGGCAAAACAAAGACGTCCATAATACATTTTACCACTCAGGAAACTTGATCTTAATTCATATAATGGATTTAACTGACGCAGGAAGGAAAGAAAAAAGACCACAGGGATACCAGCGCTACGTTTTGAAAAGTTCTAAGTGTGTCTGTGGGAAACCTGACCTAAACTCAGTAGTTTTAAAAAGACAAACTCATTACACAACTTGAGAATAAATACACACACATTTTCTGTGGCCTTTGGCCTTTTAACGAGTTCATTCACACATCTGATACACAATAATATCCTGTAAATACAACGCAATGTAGTCCTTCAAACAGATTAGTCTGTGGGTCTATATTGGGAGAAAACATTTTGTGACGGAAGCCTAAAAAATCATTAACAGTTACCACTGCCCATGCAAAAATAACGATTGATCGCTCCAGTTTCTACCGCTACATTCTCAGTTATTCTACCTCCATTTAATTTCACAGACAATCAGGCTTGAGTGAGCTGAATACTTAACAAACGTTTGATTTTTCCAGCCATGAAGAAACTGGAATTTAAATTACCCTTAGCAGACAATCAAGCATGCCAAAAATAACTGTTTAATTGGTTGACAGAACGTGGTCACAGTTATATATAGGGGTTATTTTAAGCCCTGTGGGGCAGAGGACAGGGCTTTGCAGGACACACACTGGGGTCAATCATGGATTCCAGCCATGTCTGTGCACCCTCAGCAGTCCACCCATCATGAACAGGGCACTCCCAGACTTAGGCTACCCAGTAATGCCGGCATCAGCTGCTAGCACAAATTGCATTAGAGAACAGTGGGAAGACAGCCGGGTCCTTACCAGCCAGCCAGCCACCATTCAGATTAGGTGGTGAGACAGCAGTGAGTAACACTGGAAAGAGCCATCTGACTTATTTTAGATGTCTTTTATCTCAAATCAAAATCAACATCAGGCAAAGCAAGATATCTATCAACTTTTGCTTTTCTTTTTAAGTCTTAAATTCAGCGAAGAGACATTGACGGTCATCTTTACATCCCCGAAGGGATGTCGAATTCTGACTTGGTTGTGTTCATACTTAAGTTTTATTTTACATTTTATTATTTATATTAAATTTGGTACCAAAGTTGATGCATCAATATTTGCCATTATCCAAAACCACTAAGATAATTGCCAACATGATTTTGGTTACAGATAACTGAACAAAACAAATTTGTGGCCTAATAATAACACAAGAACCAACATTATTTTGTTCAGCTCCGTTTAAGTGGACAAGTACAGCCCACACGCATACCCGGAAGCTATGTACTCTATCTGTACGGCATCAGTGATTACATAGGCAAATGATTTCTTTGCATGGCAGCAGGTTGAAGATTCTGTGTTTCCTTAGCCAGATAAACAGTTTTCACATTAGGTAAAAGCAAAATTTAGAAACATTCAAGCATATATCTTAGCTAGACAAATAATGAAGAAATCAGCTGCAGTCTGCCTTGGTTTCGAACTAGGACAGTGTGTGTCGGCCGTGGACAAGGTCAGGTATTCAGGACAGTGGTTGATTCTGCCAGGATACAGATGACTGTCAAATGGATGTGGAAACATTTGTACTGCTGGGCACCCAGAGAATGTTAGCAATCCGAATACTTTCCGCTATCAAGTGATACAATCAATGTAATAAACTACACACCATCCATACCACCACACTGTATGTTGTCTCTGATTAACACCAAATCCTTCAGAATACCAGGGTAAATATCCCACAGCTCTTCTTCCTACAGTTCCTACATGTTCTACATACAATCAGCTGATGCTACAGTATTTTCACGAGACTATAGCTGTAAAACACATTGGAAAGGAAACAAATGCAACAAAGTCTCTGATTGGCCGTGTCATCATTGTGCCTTAATAAGGAGAGCTGGACCACAGAGGAGCTGAGACGCTGTCGAGGAAGAAACACAGAGGAACGTGTGGAACATAAACACCTGCCACAGAGCTTCTGTTTCCCATTACGTCCTGGTACAGAAACAGTATGACAAACACTGGGATCACACACAAACAGAACTGTGCTCAAGTCTGACAAATGCATTCCAATATGGTTGCTATCAAATTAACTGTGATACCAGACAGTCAAGGACCAGTTATCCACTCCTCCTGTTTTTGTTTTTTTTTAGCACATTCCCCACGCTTGTGAACACATCATAGAAGCAACTTTCCTCTCAGTCATCCATTCTTTCCACAATTCCTTTGACAAAGAAAAAAAAATCTAACTATTTGCAGTTGATAGCAGAACCTTCCTTGAAAAGCAAACAACACGTTGTTTCATGACTTTGCTTCCTAATGTAACCCACTGACACAAAACGTAGAGGCGAGAGGAGGTCACTTTGTAAATGATATTAAGTGCTCCAACGAGAAGATTCACAAACAAAAAAGTGAAATACACATTTTAAAAAAAAGCAACAATGATCCAACTCCAGCCCATAAATCACTAGATTACCACAACAACAAAAAAACAACAACAAAAAAGATAAAAACTGGGGCAATATTTATAGAGCTCTACCTCTTCTTGATGATCTGTTGAAGCGAAAAGACGACTCATGAAGGAGGAGGAACAGTAAAAAGAGTAATACCAAATACACATGCAGGAATGAAGGTCTGAAAACTTTGAAGACAAAACACCAACAGGAAATGAAGACATGAAGCAGATGCAAAGACAATCGTCTCCTGTACAAACAGAGCCATCCCTCACTGGTTGTCCATTATATAATTCAACAACACATCCCTGAAAAAGTTGTGAGACAACCCAGCTTATGCTTGCTGAACTCCACACTTATGGGACATTCCTGTTTGAATTCCTGAGATGAAACTCTCGTGCCGTCATGCACTAATGAACCTGTCACCTGTCCATGCCCTCTGCTGTGACTGGTTACAGGATAATGATCAATCACAGCGCCTCAGCCTAAGTTCCCCTCTCTGAATCTCATTGAGGTCAGAGGTCAGTGAAGTGAGTTTGTGGCTATAGGGTCACATATCAAAGTGAGAATGCTGTAAATCCAGTGGACTCTAGCAGAGGCAGAATGCAGGAGTGACAGCGAACGTGTGCAATCAATCAATAAAATGCAACGCAGCACGATGATTACTGGAACCACAGCAGCCATCATGATCAAACAGCGCATATGCAAACAGTCACATGTTTGCACCTGTGTGGAGTCAACAGCACTGCAGGCAGAAGGATGACTAAGCCCCACCTCTTACATACACAGAGACACCACCTCCATTGTCATTTGGTGGTGTGTGTCTGTCATCACCTTAACATAAGTGCAGACTCACCTTTATACTTCTCTCTGACATTTTCATAAGCCTGAATGAAGTCCTGCTCCTCGGCGTTGGGGGGCAGGTAGGCAGGTTCATACATGGCCATGCTGGCTCTCTAACCCTCTTCTCCTCCTCGGTTTGTTCTCCTCCCCTTGAGGCCAGCTCCTGTGCCGTTGGATGTGTGTGTGGGGCAGCGAGTGCTCTTAGTTGTGCTTGAAGCCTCCACTGCTCCCAACTTATTTCCACAGCCCAGCACACCCCCTCCTCGTTTCAGAAATGCTAATATAAATGTCAGGCCCCTCCTCTTAAAGACATACAGACTGGGCCCACAGACACGAGTAAACTGAAGCTTGCAGAGCACTAAAACAGAAGTAAGAGCAGAGCATGAGGCTCTGGTAGTCCTGAACCAAGCTGTGATGGGGGGTGAAAGATAGCAGAGGTCAATGTAAGCACAGATATTCTTCTATCATCAGACAAATGGTACAATTTTGTTGTGTGTGACCCCATTAAAAATGTTCCGAAAGCACAGAAGTAGTATATATTTCAAGGAAAGTCAAATTTAACGTCATTTTGCATATATCTAGTGTAAGCAGGATTTTAATAAATATTAATCTAACTCATAACCAGAGTAGGCTTTTAATTTGAAAAGGCAAACATAGGATCTGTGTTATTGCCGATATTGCTTTTCTTCAGTGCTAATGTTCTTGAGGATGTCTGTGTTTTCTGGGTTCACGTTAAGATTTTGTAGGGCTGTGGGAACGGAGTCAGATCAGAAATCTGGAGGCTTTTGTACACAAGCAAAAATCAAAACTACAAAACGCTTTGTGTCTAAAAGAAACCAGAAGATTCACTAGTCACTCAAAGTGAAAAATCAGATACTCATTATTCCCTAAGGTTGATACGAAAGCGGTCATAATGTTCAAGTGCATCTGAAGATGTCATCCACCCTGTTTATGCTGCAGTGATACACTCCAGCTGGCAGCTGTTATGTTTTGGTCACTGAAAAGCTTGATGACTGCATTCGAAGGCAAGCGTCCTTGACATCCACCTGGACTGTCCACTGATGAGCAGCCCTGAACACTAAGCAGATAGTTGGACCAGCTGAGCCGATGACCGTGAAGATAAATCATAGATTTAATAAAAAAACAGTTTAGATGCACATTTCAAAACTACATTTGTCATTGTGTTAAATTTAGCCACTTGCAGTTCCCAGACATGATAAATTCCACAATGTAGCACTAAAATGAATGGTGATGTTTTACAGCATAAATAAGTGTCTTTGAAACCAACAGACTTTCTGTGTATAATTAATATCTACTGCCAGCTGCACCACACTGGAATCTCACTAAGGAGTTTTACAGTAGCCTCATAAAATAACGGGGAAAGTTAAAACCTTACTCCCTGCACTGTTTCCAATCTGGATTACATAAGAGTGTGATGTAGCACAATAGTGAGGAACTGATGGAGGAAAAGGAAAATCCCTGCAGCACGGCCTGTCCGTCAGGCATTTCTTTGGCAGAAGCTGGAGTGACATCAGCCAGGATACTTTCCTGAGAGGAAACACGATAAGCTCACTCCAAACTCCCTGTTGTTGCTGCTGTAGATGAAAGAGTGTGTGTCCATATCTCTACACTCACTTCAACAGGAAATTTTACTAGCAGAGACACAGGTAGGAAAACACAGAGTCAGCATTTTCTTTTCTTAATAGCATTTCCAATTTTAAATTGTTTTATATTTTTAGAGTTTGTAATTAGTTATATGGCAGAATTTACTTTTTTCTGTTCTGTCAAAAATGAACAGGTGGATCCTGAAAGACTCAACAGTAATGAACCATAAAGAGAACTTTAAACCGTAACAGTCATACACTGAACAGAAATATGATTAATGTGGAGGAACTGTTAGTGGTGAGATGAGCTTGTCAAACTTTTCACATCAGAACAGAGTCCTAAAGTTAATGTCCTAAATGATCTCTGTGACACCAGAGTTTTACAGCGACTGTGAAGAAGCCAAGTGAAAAAAAAAAAAAAAGTCATTGCCTATTCACACTCTGATGATATTTTCTTTCACTCTTACTCTCTCTCTCTTCCTCTCATATACACTCACGGACACAGGGATATTTCTTGCAGGATATTACTAACTATAGCTCAATGTCCACTCATCTGATTATATATTTAAGTTGCGACCTCAGGAAGGTCATGATCTTGTTTGTGTGTGTGTGTGTGTGTGTGTGTGTGTGTGTTTGACGGGCTCAAGACACTTGCACATGTTCTTCAGCTTACTCACAGGAGCTTTAACCCTTTGAAGGCCTGACTGTGGGGGATCATTCCTTCACGAGTGCAGATCTACTGTTAGACATGCTGGTAGACAGGGAGCTGGAAGTGAGTGCTTATGTTTTGAGAATCTATGAATAGTTACAAAGGAAGAATGGATGACTTATTAATGTTAAAGATTTCCCCTCCAGCCTGAATATTCAGTCCAAAGTAGTTATACTTTAGTTGTTTTTTTTGCTTTTGTTCAGCTTTATCCATCTCAGAAACAAATAATGCAGATTTTAACACTACATTTGTCAAACAGATTTTGGTAAAATATCTTTTCAGGTTTCAATTATTTATCCCCTGCTGTGATGCGAGACTCAAGTAACTCTATTTTCAGTAAAAGAATGTGTCTGATGTACCAAAAGATTTGTTTTTTTTTCAGTATGCTAACTATTTCTGACGTTATAGATTATTCTGATTTGCTGCAGAAAAAAAATCCCCAAACAATCAGTATGAATTAAAAAACTAAACTTTTAAGTATCAACAGCAATAAAATGCAACATGGAGCAGTGTCAATTCAGTAGTGTCAATCCAGACACATCAGCTACAATAATCATTTGACAGTATGATTACTTATGGTAAAGGACCTGAAGGGTGTCACTATAGGAACAACAAGGCAGTCAGTCAACATCCCGCGACACCCATGGATGAAAAATTTTACCCTGACCTGCTTTCATAATGGTTGCAGCAATGGATTCTATATTTTACTATCAAGTATGATATAGACCTAGTTTTCCAAAGGTGAAGATCATTATCACATTTTTGTGCCTCTAGCTTCCCGAAAATGTTCCTTTTTTTTTGTGATCATATCTCATCAGGTTTCAGAGATGTGTACCTAATAAGGTATAAAAGTGAAAATTTGACCTTGACCTAGATTTTCAAGGTCAAGGTTGTGATCTAATTTTCATCCTTTCCTCCCTGAGTATAATACCTTTTGTTTTGTCTTTCTATCTTATCTGGTTTCTGAGGCCCCGTCTACAAAATGACGGATTTTTTTTAAAACGCAACTTTTTAAAAATGCATCAAAAACGATTCGCGTCCATACGACTGTGTTTCAAAAAAATCTCCGTCCACACGTAAACGCAGCAGTGCATTTTCAAAGACGGCTATAAGCATGCTAAACCATGTGGTGGCAGTATTGAGTCAAATTTTATCCAATAGGAATCCTCCGTGTTTTGTTGTCACAACACATGGGCCCATAAATATGACGTCACAGCGGTTTTCGTCGCAGGCAAGACCCAGCGTTTTTTTAAAAATCCACCTCGGCCAGCGTTTTTAAAAAGTTACGTTTTCGTTCCGGATATCTGCGTTGTTGTGTGAACGGAAGGCGTAAACGCAACAGAAAAGTTGCGTTTTCAAAAAATCTGTCATCGTGTGGACGGGGCCTGAGATGTGTGGAAAAAAATTTACAAAAGTTGAAATTTGACCTTGACCTAGTTTAAGGTCAGGATCATCATCTCATTTTCATCCCCTTTGCTGCCGGAGTAATGTCCTTTTTCTTCATCTGTCTGCAATGGTTGTGAAGATATTTGGTGGACGGACAGACGGATGAACACACAAACACTGACAATTACAATACATCACCGCTTCGCGGGATGTAATCAATCTACCCAGCCATCCATTTATCCATATATAATCCACATACTTCAGAATAATCTCACTCTGGGCTTCATTCCATGAAGGTTGAAGAAGCTGCTGTACATGGTCGATCCCGTTTTACAGGTGTATTTCCTGCTGCTCGATATTCTAGTCATGCGGCTGCTCAGGACGAGTGAAGCTACATCATTATTACTCTCATCTATTTCATACCACTCTGATTTGAGAAGGAGATGCCAGTCACCACAGATCACAGCACACACACTTCAGCCGTCACAGGGAGGACTGAAGCGTAGCTCACTGCTGATGAGAAAGCCATATAGAAGCAAGACCATGTGGGCATGCACACACACACACACACACACACACACACCTGCACACAACCAGCAGCAAAAGTAGCTGGCTTTAGAAGATGAACATTCCAACAAATGATTTTTTTTTTAATGAGGGAAATTATGCTGATTCTGACCAATCCTCAAATGGATGTCAACTTAATTATTTTATTTGTGAGAACATTGTTGCTTGTATTCTTCCAGACATACCCCCCCTTCCTTTTAAAAGATTAGTTTTTACCAAAATGTAATCCGTCTTTGTCAAACCCAGACATCAGACTATGATAAACTGTCCTGAAATAAAACTTAATCGCACATGAAACTGCAGAATATCTCCTAGAAAAACACTTGACTTGTAGTTATTTCCTGCTGTGATGTCTGAGTCCAGCTGAGGCACAGAAACACTATTTGTTAGAAGTATTTTGTCCATGTTGCCTGGATCTGTCTGTTTCATTGCCGCTCATTAACAGAAAGTCATGCTGAGGGTCAGCAATCCTTCCCTGTATGCATGTAATGTGAAAGACAGAAAGGTCAAAGCTGTCAAAAAGGGCAGAAATAATGCAGTTCTGTCTGATCTGCTCTTCAATGAGCAAAAAACTCATTGTCTGCTCAAATAAAGCAGAGCATTGTCAATGCACAAGTATTACACTATGAAGTCAAAGATTTCTGGGATGGGTGTGAGAAATGAGACTTCTTTCCAAAGCTGAGGCAACTCCCCAGGAAGGAAAGTTTCAGGTTAATCCCTCTGATAGAAAGTGCCACCTAGTGGTAAAATGCTTCATTACAATTTGAAAGCAGATAAATAGCGTTGTACATTTACCAGCAAGGGGCTCTTTTATTAAAATGCAAATAAGGTCCATGAATAGCCTTTACAAAGAAAACCTACATCCCAATCCCAGCTGTTTACATAAGATACTGAGGGATACAACTGGAAAAAAGAGGCTTGAACAGGTGAATCAAGCAAACAAACCCAAACCATAAGGGATTACATGATAAAATGCCTACAAATTCAGCTCTAATTCTTCAACTAAAATTTATTTTAGCACCATTATGAAAGCTGTCACAGTTTAGCAGCCTTTGGAGTACATGTCAGTGGTTCTATTCCTGAATTTGTCAAGAATTACACCTCTTGAGAGAGCATACTTTCTTCTCTCACACTGGTATCGTGAAGTATAGGGTATGACTCACAATGTTTCGCTTGTGTCTGTGCTAGGTGTCAGCTGAAGATTATGGGCTCTACATAATGAATAATTAAAGAGTAGCCAGCGGGGGTAATTGCTGTTTAAGAACAGCATGGACTCTCAAGGTCTATGCATTGTGACTGAAGGGCAATAAACATTTATGGAAACTTGGTCTACTTATATCAATGTAACACATAACATGATTTTTTTACATCATTCAAAACTGTCTTTAATCCAATACTTATCAGTGATGGTCAACTGTGGCATGTTTTTGACAGTGGACTTACCGACCTGAGTTGCATATTCCAGCATCCTGTCTGACACACTATTAATCTTCTCAGCAATTTGTGCCACTCTTTTTTGGTATTAGACCTTATGATTTGCTTTTGATTTCTATGCACAACAATGAATCTTGGGGACCCTATACTAGTTCACCAACTGTCCTTAGTTGGACAGGTTTTGAGAGGCACTAACCACAGCAAACTAAAATGACCTGTAGTTTTGGAGACACTGACCCTGTCATCGAGCCATCACAACAACCTTACCTTAGCCAGTTTTTTTCCAAAATATCAACTTTGAGGACTAATTCTCACTTGTCACCCACAGACACCAACGTAATGACAAAACAAACGTTATTATCTTTAACTGTAAGTAGTTATAATGCTATGCCTTTAGTGTGGGTCTCACACAAGCACTCAAATGTGTATACACTCTGCCAGCATCAGAAATGACCTCTGACCTCTTAATGTCCTCTTGTGTTGACCTTACCGCAGCATTGTAGATTTATATATCTGTCTATGACCAGTCTGACTGCTGATGGACAATCACTCACTGATTTATGAATAAGTGTAAACTGGCAATACACAACTGGTTTCACCTGTACTACCAGAATTCAACAAGCTCAATAAAAGTAGAGAGGGTTTAACGACTGTTAAATCTTTTGATAGAATCATTTCATCAGACTCTCAGGTTCTCAAGTCAATACAAAAATAGTCTCCTTACTCGCCTTTCTCATACCCTAATGTCATGGCAACAAAAAGAGTTCTAATGAAGGCCCCACTTGACACCAGCTCTCAATCCAAGTTTTCAAGCCCCACTCCTGTAGGTGTTTAGAGGCTAGTCCGAACCGCTCTGGCAGGTCATTTAAAAAATTAATAGGTGACATTTTATTTTAAGCAGCAAGCATTTTAGACCGTCATAACCATAACAGCTGCCATGAATGTTCAGCAAGTTAATGAATGTAAATGACAATTAGTGTCACTCTGTCACATCAGGCATTCTTAATTCTGGACATTGTTTAAGACATTTTTATTATAACACTTTGACATTAACCAAGACAGCATAAACATATCCTAACACATAGATTTCGGTGTTTCATTTTGACATTAGATGTCATGACACTATTACATTTGTGTCATTTGTATTTTTCTTGCAACAATAAAAGTACCAAATTCATAGAAATTATTTAATGAATAAAAAAATCAATTCAATATAGCCTAGTGACTGTGCAGATGAAAAGTCCTTCTCCTTAGTCTGGTAGTAAACTAATGTATTTGCTTTCTGAGAGTGAAACAAACAAAAGTTGAAATTCATTTTGAAGAAAAATGTTTTTTCACAGATTAAATAAACAAAATTCTAATACATTGGTTTCTGTCACTTTCACAGAACCAGGCCAGTGGTTTCCCCATGTAATTCTAAGCTAAGTAATGTTAGCTTTGTATTGAAAGGACAGGTATGAGAATGGTATCAATGCTCCAATCTTGCCATGTCGAAAACAGCAAATACGCCTGTCTACTTGACATCTACAGCCATTGGGTTAAAACATTATCAAATTGTACACTGACAGTTCAGCATCACAGCCAGTCCCCATTACCACATTCAGTCAGGGACTCTGTCTCAGCCTGTTGGTCCATCAGAAGATCCCATAACAAAAGCACAGCCTCACCCATGGGTGCTGACGCAGCCTAACCTGGCCTTTTGATGAACCGAGGAAGAGCAGTACAGGATATGGATGCAGACCTATTGTAGGACCCAAGTTGTGTAAACTTCCATGATCCCAGCGGAGGCACAGCAATCCAAAACAAACTCCATCAAAGACGTATTGTTCTAAAAATGGCAAAAGTATGGTAGATGAATGGGGAACACTGAACACCTCTCCACTGTACTCCAATGGTAGCCAATACTTTTAGGATTGTTCATTTTGATACAAATTTAATGTAAATTATAATTTTATCAGATTTCATAATTTCCATCAGGATGCGGGGACTTCCTGTGTTCTTACTCAAAGGTCGTAAATTATTACAACTGGAATGTTGTAATAATTTATGACTAGACTGTATGGTATACTTTAAAAGTCAATTTACTTTATCTTATCTGGAAACATGCAACTGTAGTATATCTGAGAAAAGCAAATATTGGCTGATTATATGGTCATGATGGGAAAGGCTTTGCTGTGTGAGTCACTGTATTTCTGTGTGATGAGGTATTTTAAATTATGGAGTCTTTAAAAAATAGCAGAATTAAGAATATGATGATATTCTTATTTATTCTTATTAAAAGAATTAAAAGTTCTAGAGGTGAATAATAATTATATTTAACGGTGAATGGTTGTGACATGCAATTCTTGGTTGGTACACCCAACTTCACATGAGCCCTTCACTGACCGTCTGCTGGATAAATATATCAAATACTGGCTTGGGTCATCAGCACACCACATCAGTCCCTGCTTATCCATGCGGTAAAAAAAGAATGTATTCCCAGCAGTCCTACAGTTGAACTGGATTGGATTCCAGTCTATTGTTTGAGAATGAAGAGCCACACCTCACCCCTGCAAAAAAAATAAAACATCGCTTCCATATTTCCTCTCTTAATGTAAGGCATAAAGCGCTTATCCTGTTCAGCTGGGGGACTCCATTATCATTCTGCGAGGGGGTACATGACCTTGCATTAAATATCTACAAAAATGTAATTTTCCTATTAGTCCTTTTTGCCCATGTGAAATCAGCTTTTTATCATCTTCCTCTCAAAGATTATCAGTATTGTTAGTAAATTCATCACTAACAAAAACAAAAACCTGGTTTCAAGAATTTAAAAAAAATTACCATTATTCCTACAGGACTTGAAGTGTGATGTCACACCAGTTTAATTTAACATCTCCATGATGCAGGAATCAATAGTGCAAACGCACATTTTGAACAAAAATAGGTGAACTTGTTTTAGTCTTAGATTGCGTTGGTAAATGGCATTTGACCAGCCAACTGGATCGGAGTGCTGTCGTTTGTTCGCCTCATGTAGGTTTTATTGAATGACAGCAGAATTCAGAGTAAAAACTTCCAGATGAGAAAAAGAAAATAAAGAGAGGCTCAGATTTGTGCAACAGCAGTAAAATAAATCCTGTGAATGTAAATCACACAAAGGAACACACTTTCTGGTGTGATCAAGAATGAGAGGTGATATCAAAACCCAAGTATACTCCTGCATCACAGCAGCAGTGCAAGTAGACACCATGTCATGTGTGTGACGTGTGTGCAGTTGTGATAATCATCTTACCTGCAATGCGAATCACAGCTCTCTCTGCTGGATCCAGGACCTCCCCCGAGGCCGACCTGGAGCGTTTGATTCTGTGGTGTTTGGACAGGTTCCATGGCAGGGTGTCTCCAGAACCGTGGGCACCACCCTTCTCTCCACAGCTTTCCTCCACTTGGGCTGGATCCCTGCGTCTGTCTCTACGAGTCGCCATTATCACCTTGTGGGAAGATTAAACAACAGTTTGTTTGTTTGTTGTTTATTAGTATGAAATGGTGCCATAATGAATACTGTACTTAGACAGAAGACTGGTTAGCTATCGTTAATATGGTTCTATAAAGCTGCCTTACAAAATGGTAAAAATGAATGAATGATGAAAAGGAACCAGGTACTGTCAGCTATTTTATTGGTATTTTAATGGAGATACAGTAGTTTAATCCTACCATTTGTCATAATAAGGAATCACAGGCCTCTGAAAATATCATTGTCGATATCAATATCATTATCATATCATCATTGTTTTACGTAAATTATTTAGCACACTATCCAGCTGATCATTAATCTACTCACTCTTATTATTTTTAGCCAGGACCCAAATTGTAAAAGAGGTCCACACTCTGCTTGTTGTGACCGACATTCTCTCATATGCTGTGATCTCACTCCTCTAATATTTAACTGCAATTAAAATACACAGCGAGATAAAACTTGAAATTTTAAATATCAAGGCATCATAAAACTCAACATGTTGGACTAGGCACACAATAGACTTAGTTATGACCAGAGGAAAATGAAATGCTTGCAGGGAAAGGCTCTCTGACCATGAAAAGCTTTCTTACGAGGACTTTCTCCTGTTCTTGTGCAAAACTGAAGATGTTACTTTGCACTTCTGTTAATTATTTTGCTCCTTCAAGCTGGACTTTACCTGAAGCAGGATGAATGAGTAAATACAGCATTCACACAATTATCAAATGATCTCGCCAGTGATAAAGCATTGCACTCTTACAGTATATCATCACAATTATAAAGATCAAAATTATTTTGGGTTTTTTAGTTAATGGAGTAAATGACGCAACTGAACCTGAGATAATATATGCAAAATATAGATACATGTCAAGACATGTCACCTACATAGCCCACAATAAAAATGGATTGCTGAACATGCAATAGCACATGAAAGTGTTACGTTTGTAGAGCTAATGTACGGTAGCCTGAAGTAGCTAGATGTGCTGCAAAGTTCTCAGGTCACTACACAAAACATCATATCTGTTCAATTCCCCAATAATATTTTTACAGTGCATTGTCTACAAATACTGTAAATGCTCAGGCTAATGGTATGGCAAGTATATGTGTCAATAGAAGGAGGTGGTGCTTCCTCGAAGGCCCTCTGGCTTGTGGATGAATGTTTCCAAACAGCTTCAGAAATGTGTTTAACACTAACCTATAAACACTATTGACTTGGGATATGAGCATTACAGTCTATGCATCTACAGCTGATGTTATGACAGGCACACCTGCTGTAAAAGATAACCCAGTACAGGTAACAGCAGTGCTGCCTTAATGTTGTCACATAAGAGTTCAAAGTTCACTCCTCTGTGACATTATCACACTGTACATGTAAATGAACTTGAGGCGAGGATTTCATCACAGAACTAAAATAGCATTCAGAAAATGGCCCAACAGTTTCCATGAATTAACTCAAAAGCCCTGTAACCATAATTCAAGTTTAGAAACTTTAGATGTGTCCCTGAATATACCTGTTTTTATTATTAAAATGTCATGCTCTATTCTCTGAGAAGCTTAAGTAAATCATGAAAAACATACTAGCTAGCAGTGTTAAAGAAGATTAAAAAAATTTCAACTTATATGGACCTGGGTAAAAAATAAACCTCCATGGCAGATGTAAAAAAAAATGATCAAAGCTATGTCAATTCATTGATTCCATATCAAAAAGACAATACCGCCTCAGGATCAGGGGTTTACCCAATTTACCCTTCAGGCATGTGTATGCTTATAGCCAACTTTATCAACACACTTCCACTGACACTGATCTCATTGCACTTGTATACTAAATGGAATTTGGCCATTTGAATGAGAGAATTTACCCATCCCATCAGTGTGCCTTAGAAACCCCACAGAAACGAATGAACCATATTGGATGACAGTAATAACTAACAGGCTCAGAAATGTTTTAGACCTGAGCCTGTTAGTCTGGAGATCTCATCATTAGCAGTGTTGTAGGCCCTCCATGTGGCAATAAACAGCTGTGTGTTATGTTGAGGGAATAAAAGTGCAGTATCTGCATGAGGACAAACTGCATTTACAGCTACAGTTGGATTAATTTATGCTGTTCTCTGGTGCAGCATTAATTAATTTTTCAGTGCACCATGCGGATTCAAAGAACCTGCAATCCCCGCCGACCTGAAGCACCTGCGACGAACAGATTCCGAACGCACCAATGTAATATGAATAATGGGATGACCGCTGAGGTAAGTTACCGTCAGACCTGTCATTTGAACTGATCAGTGAAACGTGCGCGCACCGCAGATAACGCGCGGTCTTACCTGGTTGCGGTGCCGGATCCCTGCGTGAAGCCCTGTCCGACAGTCATCAATGTGTAAACCGGTGCGTCACTAAGTGTCCTGCAGGATATCGCCCAAGAAAACAAGCAAAAGTCCACGAAAGACTGAGAGGTTGACAGTGGGTTTGGCACCAGTGTGCCGGTAATGCTGATATAGCCACTCCTATTACGGAAGGCAAGGCTGGAGGAGAGAGAGGGAGAGACGGGGAGAGAGACTGAGGGGGAGAGAGACCAGAGGCTTCTTCGTACAAAAACGTCCTCCAGATGCTGCTTCTGAGCGCCAGAATCGCATCAAAAACAAAGCGGGGGCGAGCATCCTTCTGTCCACCCCCCAGGACCTATGCGTCGATCCGGAGCAATTAAGTGCGTCTGTCTTGCAGCACCTTCACCTCTGCTGCAGCGGTGAAAGCTGCTCACCGCTCGATTAGTTTGCCTGGCTGTCCCGGACTCATCAGGGTCGTGTCTGCGGACTCCTGCTGTACTGCAGACAGCAGAGCTTGACTAGAGGAGAGTTTTAGGGACTGAGTTATCGTGGTCTGCTGTCATTTGGATTGAGGGTGAGTGTTTAACTAGCGGATACAACACGCACACACAACTGTAGTTTCATGGGATCCGATCATGGAAGTAAGATGTGCCTTTGGATACAATAAAACTCACTTTAAAGTGATATATATTTTGTTTATCACTGTGAAAAAACTAAGGAAATAATTTTTCCTGATGTCTGGCATCATCCCTGTGGTCAGGAAACCTTAAAATCTGCACTGCAACAGCTTCCGTAACCAGTGGTCACATGGGGTCATAAGTCATCCGCGACACCCGCCGCCTCATCATTCAAAGCAGCCATTATTTTTATTTTTTAAATTTGTTTTTGATTTTATATACAGTGGTACCTCTACTTACGAATGTCTCTACTTATAAAATTTTCTACTTACGAAACTTGTCAGCAGGAAAATATTACCTGTATTTACGAAAGAAATCTTGACTTACGAAAGGTAAAAAAATACAGTATGGACTAATGCTCGCAGCTCTCACAGGTTCCTGAATGCAACATTCTCATAGCTGCTCTGCCCTTGGCTATTACCTAGTATCTTCCTGGCATCCCATTGGCTAAGAGGGACCTCTATGTGGACCTAGATCAGTGTTTATGCAGGGTCCTTGTCATTCGGCCCTCGACCCGTGAGGTGTTCTTATAGTTTTACGTAAATATATTAACTTTTACAGTATTCACTATGGACCCCAAGAAAGTGATGGAGAAAAGAGGGAAAGAAAAGATGAAAAAAATTGTTTTTTGTCTATACAAACAAAGCAAGAGATAATAGAAAACCATGAAAAAGGGACGCGTTTGGTTGATCTCGGCAAAGAATATGGCCGTAATGCATCTACAATCACCATGTTATTAAAACAAAAGGAAGTTTAAGGAGTTTAAGGCATCAGTGGTTGGAGAAGTGCAAAAAGAGGACTGGAATTCACTCTGTTGTTAGGCATTGTTAGGCAAGAGCGCATGAACCAAACAGGGCAAAAAACAATGACAGCAGTTAAAAGGTAAATGACCGTCATTTTTATTCTTTATTCTTCGTTTTTCACGTCATGCAAAACTCTCATTTATTGTGTAATAATCTAATCGTAACATGTATTTGTTACTTGTTTTGATGTATTTTTATCCTTTATAAAACATTTACGTCGGAATTTTTTGGGGCTTGGAACGGAGTAGGGCATTTGCATGGAAAACGCATCTACATACGAAATTTTCTACTTACGAAATTTCATCCGGCACCAATTAATTTCATAAGTAGAGGTACCACTGTACTGATTTTGATCCCCGAAGGGAGATTAAGAAGGCACACTCTAGTTAGTCGTCAGTCCAAACACATGCATATATATTAGTGAGTACAGGCCCCTGTATCACACACACACACAAGGGAGCCTGTAGGCATGCAAGGTGAGGTAGAGTGGCGGGCAGCTCCTCCATGGTGCGCCCTTCATGAAAAATTTGTAAAGGGTGCCTTGCTCAAGGGTGCCTCGGCAGTGCTCCGGAGTGTGAGCTGACACCCCCAACTGTCAGCTCACAATCCGGGTGTTTTTGGGCAAGAGCGGGAATCGAACCCCTGACCTTGAATCATAGGATGATCCACTCTACCCCGAGCTCTACCACTGAGCCACTGCCGCCCATTAGACACAATATTCATAACAGGTAAACACTGCAGTCTGTCAGTCTTAAAATACGATCACTGAAGCGATAAATCCGATAAATCCATGGTTACCTGTGAGGTGAATGGTTGTTCCAAAGCCACAGGAGTTAGACACAAAGACAGGAACCTATCTTTCTTCAGAATACCTTCTGGAAAGATTGGAGAGCGATGGAAAGCAAGGATAAATAGGGTCAAAATGACCAAAGATCCGAGAATCTGCCATGAGCATTTAAACCTGAATTATTTAGAAAGATTTGAAGTTAAGATAATTTTTAGACAAGCAATAGTATTTATTCAGAATTCCCAAGGTTTAGTGGATAATTAATTAATGTCTTGAGCTACTAGAGGTATTCCATAAATGTTTTCATGACCAGATTATCACGCAATTATGGCACTCACGAAAACTAAACAATGTGAAAAGTGATGGATCATTTTACTGAGATCTGTGACACTGAAATAAATCATACAAAAACAGCATGTCAGCCCCTGATCCTTATATATTTGTAAATACTAGACATATTAATATATACGAGAGCTAACTTCACTCAGTCCAACAGTAACGAATGGTGGTTAGCTCAATGCTAACACAACATGGAAAATCCTATTGACGGGCTAGCGCATCGGTAGCACGATTAAATTTTATATACACAAAGTAAACTAAAACGGGACACTCCAACAATATGTGCATTCACCCACAGACCTATGAGCCTTCTAGGTACAGCAGGAAGAAAAAGAATGGTGAGTGGAAACAACTGACTTGACTAGCTGAACTACAGCTGAGAACAACTGAAGCCTACAGAGACAAACAATGCAGCAGCTCAAACAATCCACTGAAACTCGTAGAGGGTCAGCAAAACATCATTTGGAATGATTTCTTGATAAATGAATGTGATAATGTTAGCTTGTTACATTGTCGCTTGCTGTATATTTATATAACAGCGCTGATATAGATTCACCGTGATGTCTACGATTGCATCACTTCCGCTGTCAAGGTGTGCTCCATAACTTGAGATAAATTTTGTTTTTCTAAGTCCCCATTGGTCAGAAAAAAATTAAAATGCCACCAAAACTCTTGTTTAATTATGTACTTCAAATACACATCTGGTTCATTTTGACTTTACTGTTCCTTGAATGAGATAAATGGAAAAGTCACAAGTATGCAGCACAATGTATGTGCTTCCGAACCAGCATTAACTGTTTCTTCTTCTTGATATCTTGATGTGCTGCAAGGGCTCACAATAGAATATTACATGTTACATTATTTAACAGATTAGATATTTTATGTAAAAATCATATTTTATTTAACAGACTCTACCCATTTTGAATATTAAAAAATTGCAGAAGTAGATCTTTTTAGGTTAACCTCATTTAAATGGTTCCAGAGGCTGTTTCATGTTAACACTCAAACATTTAGAGGCCTCAGTAGCTCCTACTGTTCAGTAAACACCAAGGGTCCATGGCAATCATTGCTTCATTATTGAAAGGTTAGATGTCAAAAAGGTAGGGCTGAAACAGGAAATCTGGTGACTTTCTCTCTGAACAGACCGCCCACCTCAACTTAACCTTCCTGACCTATCCCCCTCTTCCCAAGCAACACATGGAACACAGTCTCATGTATTAAATAAACAAAAATGAGTAATGACATAATTTTCGGGAAGAAAAACATGACAACTGTTTGTGACATTGTCATTGTCAAAACTGATCACACACTTCACAACTTCTAAGATGACTGAAACAAATATGCATGTTTTATATAGTACTTCAATGAAAACTTAGGTCTAAAACAAGGCTCTAAACATTATATGTAAACTACACAGGTATTTAACATAGGAGTAGAATTTAACGGTTTCTGTGCTATACTACAGCTGTGAATCCACCCTTTCATGGTGTAGTAACTACTGAACACGGTACAGTACACAATTTAACAGGGCTTTAAAGCGAAAACCAGAAACTTTAGGTATTTTGCCAGGAACAAAAAACGAAAACTTTATAGTTTTTAATTTTCCGGAACAGAATCGGCAGAAAATAATTGTAATCGGTTAATACTGGGGGGGGGGTTTCGTTCTTGTAAAAAATATTTGACCTCCATGTTTCCCTTCCTGTCATTCACTCAATTTTTTGATGAGAGCAGAGAGAAGTTGAGGTATATCACCAGCAGTCAAGAAAAAGGCAGTCTCCCAACCTCGATCATATTCATAACAGGTAAACACTGCAGTCTGTCAGTCTTAAAATACGATCACTGAAGCGATAAATCCAATAAATCCATGGTTACCTGTGAGGTGAATGGTTGTTCCAAAAATGTTTGAGTTAGACAGTAACTCATTGGGGCAGAGTTCCTCGGACTCTGCTCTGAAACTTTGATACTTTGAAATTTTGAAACTTTGTTGCATCATAAGCTGCCACAACTTCTCCATCTCCCTCTGATTCTCCATCCTCTGCTCCGTAACTGGATCAGTGCTGTTGTTCAGTTTACTGTAGGAACATATTTACAGTATTTAAACTAATTGCTTTTAATTGCCAATGTAAAAGTCCTATAGATGCCTGACTATTTATATTTACAGGGAATGTTATTAACCGGTTTGGGAACTATATTTTTTGTTCCAACCGGTTCAGGAACATCAGTTCATGGGTGGAACGTAAAACCGGAAACGTTATAATACTGTGTCTGTTCGGAACAAACCGACTGGCAAAATATTCTGGTTCAAAGCCCGGCAATTTAACAGACAAACATGGAGGTTGTTACTGCATCCTAATGGAAAGCAGAGCAGTTGAGAGGTAATTAAACCCTACATCCAGAGCTAGCTGCAGATCTCATAAATGCTCTCACAAAATGAGTCTGACCTAAAAATATGAACCTGTGAGCTTGTGAGCAAACTTGTGAGCAAACATCATCGTGAAGTCCAAGGAACACACCAGACAGGTCATGGTAAAAGCAGGGTTTGGCTATAAAAAGACTTCCTAAGCTTTGAACAACTCACGGATCACTGTTCAGTCTATCATCCGGAAATCAAAGGACTATGGCACAGCTGTAAACCAACCGAGACACAGCTGTCCATTAAAACAAGCAGAGCAGTGACTGACTGAACTACAGAGATCCACAGTGCAGTGCACAAACTATTAGTTGTGCAGTACACAAATCTGGCCTTTATGGAAGAGTGGTAAGAAGAAGGCCATTGTTAAAAGAAAACAATGAGAAGTCCCATCTGCAGTTTGCCAGAAGCCAGGTGGGGGGTACAGCAAACATGGACGGTACACTGGTCTAGATGCTAAATGCTGTGTGGCAGGAAAGTAACACTGCAAATCACTGAATGCACCATCCCCACTGTCAAACGAATGGTAGCAGCATCATGCTCTGTGGGTACTTTTCTTCAGTAGGCATAGGGAAGATGGTCAGGGCAGATGGGTGGGTGGATGATGCCAAATACACGGAAATAATGGACAAAAACTTGTTGGAGTTTGCAAAAGACTTGAGACTGGGTTAGAGGTTCACCATCCAGCAGGACAATGAAAACATGAAACCAGGGCCACAATTGAATGGTTTCAAAGAAAGCATATATTAGAACTAATTTCTTAGAATGGTCACAGATTCTCCATTGGATTTAGGTCATCTGATCGTCAACTGCTCATCCGCATACGAATATGTTTAAAACAAAGTATTCTTGTGCGAGAATGGCCCAGTCTGTTTTCCAGGGGTATAAAAACCTTTCCAAGCGACTGTATTGGATGTTTGTGGTAGAAAATACTGTATATGTTGGTCCACTGACTGCTATTCTTGATGTTAGTTTTGTATTACCGTAATCAATATATTTTAAGATAACAACATTTGAACATAGTTTTGTTTGTTTGAAAAATGAATCACTTTTTGTTATGTTATCAATCAATTACTCTTAATTTCTCAGTTTTATTCCATGGCATATTTCAGTGTGAAAGAAAAGATTCGATCGAAAGATAACATGCTAAAGGTCATTCTTTTTGCGGTCATACAGATGATATTTACTTGTAATCTAGTAATTTCTTTACACAAAAAAGGGACACACATTCATCCACTCACCTCTCTACTTGTCAAGGACAACTGAATTATTGTGTCAGTGACAAATGTGTCTGCTATTCCAGGGGTTTGAACCATAATTTTTTTTTTGCCAATTGGTTCGTTCCAAACAGAAACAGTATTATAATGTTTCCGATTTTACATTCCACCCTTGAACTGACGTTCATGAATCGAAACGGAAAATAATTGTAACCAGTTGATACCGGGATTTTTTTTGTTCTTGAAAAAAAAAATATCTGAGGTCCATGTTTCCCTTCCTGTCATTCATTCAAAGTTTCGTACTTTGAAACTTTGAATCTTTGTTGCATCCTCTGCTTCACAATTTCTCTGTCTCCCTCTGATTCTCCATCCTCTGCTTGTAACTGGATCAGTGCTGTTGTTCTGTTTACTGTAGGAACACATTTCCCCACTGTGGGACAATAAAGGTTTTTTATTATTATTATTATTATTATTATTATTATTATTATCTACAGTATGTATTATATAATTTATATTTATTATATTTTTTGAACTGCCAGGCAGGAGGACTAGAGGAAGACCAAAAAGGAGGTTTATGGATGTAGTGAAAGAGGACATGAAGGTAGTTGGTGTGAGATGAAGAGGATTCAGAAGACAGGGCTAGATGGAGGCAATTGATTCGCTGTGGCGACCCCTGAAGGGAAAAGCCGAAAGAAAAGAAGAAGAAGAAGATCGTTATTATATATATTTTGTTCTAAATGGTTCAGGACGTCAATTCTTGGATGGAACCTAAAACTGGAAAGGTTATAGTATTGTTTCTGTTCGTAATGAAAATTCTGGTTCAAAGCCCTAACCAAAATACAATACAATTTCATTAATGTTCAAATGTTATTTCTGTTCTACACCACATTTTATTGTGATTTTGTCTATTTCCTTCATGTAGTCATGTACTATTCATGTATCAATTTGATATATTTTAAACTCCAAAAGTATAAAAATCCATAAAACAAAATTTCCATTCCATGCAAGACAAGTTATGTCTGTAAAGGTTTGCAGTGCAGAAATATGCAGATCCTTTAAAAAACATTTAAAAGATCCTTGACCACCGACTAGAAAGGCAGTGAAAGACATGGAAAAAACTGTATAAACTTTTGACAGAAATAAGAATATGTTTCTATAATCTTTTGATTTTAAAGAATCCATCATCCCATCAAAATAGGACAACAACTGCAATCCTAAATGTTGAAGAAAAGACAACCAAACACACCAGACATTTAAAGATGAGCCCAGGTTTTGTCTCAGACCATTATCTACCTCTTGTACTGACCTTTACACACACTATTCTGAACACTCTGACCTAAAAACTAACCCCAAATTTGGAATTGGGTTCCATCCAGTTTTCTTATAGAAACACCCCAACATGCTTTCACCTACAGTGGCCAGAGAGCATCACAAATCCAACATCGCCCTCTAGTGGAAGAAAACATTCCTTTAACTCTTACTGAAAGTTTAAGCTCAAGATACGACATAGATCGGTTGACCAGTTCCTCATGATAGTCTTATTAAACCATTATGAAGACACATTGTTGAATACAACAAAGCCTTAGATGTTGGATTCACCACATCCATAAAGTTCATTCTGTTAACAATCTCCAGGCATCTACTTCCTTACCCAAATTTGGGGCGGCAGTGGCTTAGCGTTAGAGCACTCGTCTTGAAGACAGGATCGCCCAGCCATTGGGGGATCGAATCCAGCTCCCACCAGAACATGGGAGTGTGAGCTGACAGTGGGAAGTGTCGGATCACCTCCCAGCCACTGCCGAGGCACTCTTGAGCAAGGCACTGTCCCCCCATACAAGATGCTCATTGGGGCGGGACCCTCGTCCACGACCCGTTACTCAGCCTCCCTTGTACCTCTGTATGTCCTCTCTCTGTATACAACACACACTAGGGGCCTGTAGGCCCCTAATGTGTTCAGGGGCCTGTAACCCCCGTGTGAAATTAACACATATATGTACTGTACATGTGTGGGTGAAGTGAAAAAGAATTTCCCCAGAGGAACGAATAAAGGACTGATTATTATTATTATATTATACCACCTCAGCCACTGTGAGCCTCTTTCTGTTTTAAACATCATAAGGCTTTTTTTTTTAATGTGTTTGTGTGATGGAAGGCACATATTTTCACAGAGAGATCACACCAATAAAGCCATAAAGTAATGATGGAAATCTGGAAAACTAAAGCAAATGGTAAATTCAGTATATATGATTTACATAAACAATAAATGGAAAAGCTGAATGCCATTTGGCAAGGAGGCTCTTTTGGAGCAGACTGCATCATGGGAGAGTTTACACAGGCAGTAACACTGCAGCAGAAAGCTTCAGGATATGCTTATTGTAACATATGACTGTGTGTATCAACAATATTAAAGTGGAAATATAATGTGATTATTACAAACCGCCAAACACACTCACACATGGTCACACCACAGAGGCATGTTGGAGGCAGCGCTGGCCAGATGCACACACAAACATGCATAATCCACACAAATGGTCATACAGCCATTATGTGCAGTACACACAGACACACACACACACACACACTGAGTGCGAAACCACACATACACACACAGGAGCAGTCACCACATTCAAACACACATACTCTTACAGTGTATACCTCCCCACCATTGGTCCAGACCCAGACGCCGCATGCCAGTGCACCTCACTCCCTGAGCCGCAGGCCGCAGGGGTAGGAGACGAAACAGATGGGTACCAGCTGTTTGGATGAGAGCCTCGGGTACACAGCTACTGTATTGCAACCCACTCATACACACACACACACACACACATGCATGCATGAACACCAACTCATTCTAGTTGTTTAACTGCACTCATGCATACGCTGCTTTGAGTGTTTACACACAGCACTTTAAAGGTGATGTGTTTGATGACTATAGATTTAATGTTGCTGCTGAGACTCAAAGAACAATTACTAGAATTACTGCAGATTACTGTTGTTAATGTTGCACAGGACAAACTTAAAAACAACGTTACATGCATTTTTTTATTTGAACAGAGATGTTGTCGCTAGATAAGCCCACATGTAGAACAGTAAAATAGAGATGAAAGGATAGAATATGAGATCAAAATGCTTACTTTAAATGCATCCACATTCATATTTGTAACAAGGAAACCCTCCACCACCACTCTTGTGGGTTTTATGGTTTTTCTACAGCAGCAATTTCAGGTACCAGTCTTTGTTTTCACACATATACAGTACAATAAATGAAAATAAAATAAAACTCAACACACAATCTATACTTACTTTTTGAACTTTTCACCAAAATGCTTTTCACTACCTGCATAACACACAATGTTACTGACCATGACCATAATGAAGGATTTATCTACTAGAGAGTAAGAGTAATATTTCCTTCAAGAGGCAGTTGAAAACAAAATAGGCTCAAAAAAGAAAATACTGCATTTACTGCATATCAGGACAATGGTAGAAGATGACTGTTTGTTGCAGTGTATGATATATGATAATTGATCTGTTAGAAAGTCTGTGGCTCTTGGACTTCAGTGGGACTGTGATCTGCCCTGAGCTGCAGTAAGATGTATATCCCCCAGTGGACCCCAGACACTGACGGCTGATGAATGGTAACATGTTTGAAACCAAAGAAGGGAATGATAGGAGGATGGATTTTGGTTGATATATAACTACTGGAGGAATAAATTAAGGTGTAAAAAAAATAATAACTTTACAGAGGATTGCTTTCACAACAACTGTGGCAACCTAAAAGCTAACTCTCCACAATGAGGGTGGTGGATACTGTTGATCATCCTGAAATCTTTGTTTCTTTGTGTTTCCTCTCTGAACCTAGTAATTTCTGATCCAACCTCAACTATCAACTTTCATCCTATGAGTCAACTGAGGTGGTGACTCCTTCAGCTCATTACAACATGACTTATTGTAACCAAAACTCTCCTTTTAGTGCTTTGAATGCATGTTTCCACTGACTGAATACCATTTGTTACAGCCAGTGGTTCTTCCCTCTTATTACATTCACTTTGAATTCAATGTGTCTCATTAAATAAAATTCAGCATTGTGTGAAGTACAGCCGAAGTTTGATTCACGGGTGCTTAAAGTTACTGCGACGGTCCTGCCACCACAAACATGACATTAAACATCACAGAGTACTTGCATAGTTCACAGGCATCCTGGAGCAGCACTGAATACTATAGCATCTATTGAACACTTGAGCGGGAAAGAAATGACAAATGGAAATGGTATTGTGTGTATGGTTCACCACGGTCATCCTGTGATTTCAGCTTCAGAGCTGATGTGGTCTGGCCAGTGTGGGTATAAAGGGCAGACTGGGGCAAAGGCAAGCTGCTTCGGAATCCTATTCCCCGTGGAAACCAACAGGATGTCTTTAATGAACCACAGTGTGTTTGAACTGTCGCATCTCGCCATAGAGCTGTCCAGCCCTGAATGCTGGCGTGCACAACATGTAATGGAATAGGCAGTGAAACGAGAAACATTCTAAACACTGAGGATGTATCAAATCAGGAAACACTGTCTCAGAGACAAAGACCACAAATCAAATGTTGGCCATAGCATAGAAGAGAGTCTTTGGGTAATGTATTGTGGAGGTTTTAAGTGACTGGGGCAGCCTGGTTCTTGTTGTGACCCAGCAGCTCCCTGCCGCAAACATCTTCCTGTCAGGTTTGATGTAACCTCAGAGTCCGACTGCAGCCAAAGTTTCTCTGAAGGCTGTTGCCGCTTGTTGATTTATTTGTGAAGGGTTTAGGGAAAAACTGTTGTTTTCCACAGGTTCAACAGATCTGGAATTGACCTTACTGGCAGTCTGGCTCCCTATGAGTGAGTTTACCTGCCACGACCACAAGATGGGGTTGACGGTGTGTTGTAGAACTGGCAGTCAGTGTCGTCAACATAGAGAAAACAAATTCACATTATTATTATGATATCTGCATACTGTGGTGATGGTTCAGTAACTGTGTGTAGATATGCAGTATATTATTTCAATTACTCCAAACTGTTGTTCAGACGATGCCATAGGAACTTGCTCAAAAATACTCCATCTTTGATCTTGTGGGATTTTGTGAAACTGGAAATGAATGGTGATTAACTATAATGATGATCATCATGGTGAAAGGTTTTCTGCCACAGGTTATTTAGCTGTAGAGTAGAACTAAAAGCTTTTAAAAAAAAACTATTACTGTCTTCAGAGAGAAGAATGTGGCATGTTGACACATTCTGGTTGATGAATCCAGGTGATTTGAAGTCAGCAAATAAACTTGTCACATTTGATGAGAAACGGCAGAAACCCAAAGACATACAAGCTGCAAAACTGTTGCAAAATGATTCCACCGTGCATTCCCGTTTGAAGCAACTTGAACTTCTTAAGCCTAGCCCGCGTTTGTGTGTGAATTTGTGTGTGAATGTGTGCATATGTGGGGTGCTGCAGTGGTAGGCTTTGTAGTGTTGACTGAGAGAGGATATGGCTATGATTAAAGTAGGTACTAAAGGAAAGGTGGTAATTGGGATCATAAACACTCACTTTTCCATTTACCCCTCTAATGAAGCATTCCTCTTTATTCTAAGCAGCCGCTTCCTCAGAAAAACAGCATCCACTCTGAGTGGTCTGAGTGTTTACACCCTTTAAGTCAACAAACGCCAGGAGCACAGCAGTCCACATTAACAGGTTGGTTTTCAATGATGGTGCACTTAGACCGCTGGGAATGAACCCAGAATACAGACAGTGATTCCATTCAAATGACAGAAAGTAGAATTAGAAAATGAGGAATAAGGCAATTTCTGCTGTTATGTGAATACTATGAGTTAATTCCATTGAGATGGGGCTTGGGATGTCAGAGATTATGTTGCTGTACATTGGGATGCAAGAATGGTAACTATTCTGTTAAACTTGCAGAATAAAAAGTGATCAGATAACTGTTGCAAAAAGTTGATGTTTGAACATGTGCAATTTCAGTGAGAGTCTATCAGGGCTCCAATGTGTTTTGACAAAAAATACCAGACATAACATTTTTGATAGTAATTTTCACCTCATTGCCGTTGTTTACACCCACATCACATTATTCTGTTATTTTACATGCTACATTTAAATAGGAGCCATTTAATTAACAATTCTTTCTCTTATGTCAATTATTCATTATAAGTTCATTAAAAAGTAGAACAAAATAATCAGATTATTCAATTTTCAGAGTACAGAGTTTCTACAGGTTGTTGTAATTGTATCAGAATACATTTCTGAAGCAATCATTCAAATCCTGATTGATGAAACAAAGAGTTGGCCCACTCTATATCTGAGTGAAAAGCAAATATATCTGTATAAAGAGGGATTTTTAAGCAAAATAAAAACAAAAAAATCAGCAGTTAAAAACAGCTGATTTTCAGGTTGTATTGTATTCTTTGTAATTAACTTTGTAAATGTGACTCTTTATATCCCTTGTTTGTACCTTAATGAATGCACATGGACCAGAGGGAAGATCCATCATGCTGCCCAGACAGACGTGTTTTACTGCTGATCTGGGCTCCACAGGCTCTGCCAGGTTGTCAAACGGGAGAGATATAAGGTCAGATGAACTGCTGCGGCTCATAATCGTAAATATCAGGAGGGAAAATTCTTGCCAGGGCGAGTGTCTCTCATCAGTGAATAAAAGGTTGCAGGTCTGTCTATGAGAAAATTAAATTGAGAGACATTTGAATTGACTGTTAGACGCCCAGTGTGCTTTAAAGACATGTGTCCTTCTTCTGCAACGTCAGAGTAGCTGAGACGTTAGTAAGTCTAAAATTTTAAAGCTGCTCATCAGCTCCGAGTCTATTTTCACTTGTTTGACAGATGCTTTATTGTGACTGGAAGTGATTATGGCTGCCCTCTGGCCACGTAGATTAGGATCCATTCAACATTCTTCTTCCCTTTAAAAAGAAAGACATATCTATTAGGGCATCTGCATTTCCAGGTCAAGACCAAGGAACGTTAATTTCTCGTAATCCTTTGAAGAAGGGTCCCAGAGGAAGCTCACCCAGCCAGTGTGTTTCTTTGCCCGTCCAAGTCTAAATGCTGTTTGGCATGTTTGTCATAGCAAATGAAAGGAATAACACAGGCTGTCAGGTAGGAAAGAGCCAGGCTACAAGGCAGCAATCAGGAAAACTTGGTACGGCACAAGGCATGACTTCAGTAAAATACCTCCAGTCCTACTTTAAGAAGCACTAGTCCAGGGAAAATTAAAAAGTAGAGTGCAATTAAAAAATCACTGTGTAAATGTTAGCATGTGGAAGTTTTTCTTTTCCTTTTCCCCTTTTTTCCCCTTCCTTGTAGCTGAACAAAGAATACCCACAGGCAGAGCTGTGCAGCTGCTGCATATTACTACATCCATGTGTTTTAAATAAGTCCCCATTATAATTAAAATCATAAAAACAGGTAATGTGGCCCTCTTAAACATTTAAATTTGAGTTAACTAATGTAGCGTTCAAGTCTTTGCAAGCATTATTGTAGTCCCTAATTGAACGTCTTTGGAAGAACCAGATTCAGCAACGATCAAAGAAGCCATTATTTGTAACAGAGATATTGCCTCAGTGTTGGGCTCTAGAGAAATAGTACCTACACCTAAGAATTGTTTGTATTGCTACACAAAATAATTTCCACTTGCCCTTTTGGCCAGTTGTTAAATAAGCGGAAAGACCCCTATTGCACAAGACTGTGAGAAACCGTACGTTTTGACTGATACCATCAGCAGTAGTACAAAAAAAAATGTGTGCAGGAGGTCAGCCGTAATTTCAAGCAATTTTGCAGCTGCACAATGGTAATATTAGAATTACAACCTAGTGCTCCTGCAATCGACCCGTGTTCATTAAATCTGACTGTCTTCATTGGAAGGGATGCTCCCCTCTCAAGACACTGTCCTCTTATTGCCTGAGACTAGAAGAAAAAGAAGAAATGCACTTAATTCCCTTGGGGAAATTGTATTATCAGTCTTACTATATTTTACACATGTGTACTGTATATGTGTGTACAGGGCCCTGAATCAATCAATCAATCTATCTATCTGTCTGTCTGTCTGTCTGTCTGTCTGTCTGTCTGTCTGTCTGTCTGTCTGTCTGTCTGTCTGTCTGTCTGTCTGTCTGTCTGTCTGTCTGTCTGTCTGTCTGTCTGTCTGTCTGTCTGTCTGTCTGTCTGTCTGTCTGTCTGTCTATCCATCTATCTATCTATCTATCTATCTATCTATCTATCTATATATATATATATATATCAGTCTATCTGTCTATCTGTCTACCTATCTATGACCTGCTGTAATAAAAAGACAAAACACAATTAAAACATACATATCTGATACAATAATCGTTAATACTCCAATTTACTGAATTTAGAATAGTTCACACAAGAAGATTTGAATTTTTGAAGACAGTAGTTTGGTTTCACTATGTTGGCCCTTCTAGTCTGAACCTTCTGTTCAAAGTCACTGAAGGTATCGCCTCACAGCAGGACATGCCAGAGGAGTTTCTGAGGGAGGAATGAAGATGTCTGGCCAAATTCATTTTCCCTTTTCATTAAGATTGATATTTCTGAGCCGTCAGACGGTGAAGTCTGGGTTTTCAGACATGCCCTGTGACTTCTTGCTGACGGTGGGCTTCCATTCTGCGAAGGTTCAATATCTCCTATAGCTCTCCCTTCAACTGTGTAGGATAAATCCCAGGCCAGCACAGCTCTGGCACACTGTTCACTTTTCACTTAATGGTGCACGCTAATTTACTGAGACTCTACATGGTTCTGGGCCCAAGGTACAATGCCCACGTTCCAGCTGAGAAAATATATCATTAGTCTCTCATCTGTGTAATGCTTGCCATGTTACACTATAAAAGTAGGGTGTAAAGCAACATGGATAAAACAGGAGTGATTTCCAGTGTGCCTTATTTTGACTGCCATGGAATAAGTAGAGTGTTGTGAGAATGGGACGAGATGCATTGTTGAAAAGGCCATTTTGAGTAGTAAATGCTCCTGGGTGGCTGAAAGACTAACCATTTCCCTTGCCAATGTCTCCAATGATGTACTGCAGCCATAGTTTGTATGAGTGCAGGTCTTTACAAGCCTGCCTTGAAAGTTATATAGATTGATTAGCTTTCCAATTAAGATTCCATGTTAATTACAGGCTAGGTATGTTAAATGAGGAAGATGGGTTCTGCACAAATATATTCTTCCCCCCACACGTGTTTACTCTCTGCTGCAGTGCTTGATAAAAGAAGAAAGGAAGTTTCTTTACCACTCAAAGGGTGCCTTCACAGCAGACTTACATCCACACAACTGTTGCAGCTTATGTGTAGCTCTGTCATTAGGCACCAACAGTGAGCGCGGGACCCTTTTTTGGCACAACACCACAGCTCTTTGGTTTCTTCACTTCACAAACATTTTTACAGGCGTGACAGGCTGCAACCGAGCAGGCCGCAACAGACAGCTCTGTCACCTCAAAACAACCACCACGCAGGGCCTCACGAGCCGGCTAAATATACCACCTCCTGTTGAGTCTGACCGACTATCTCATGGCTTAATTAACCAACTCCGGACACAAATAATTAGAGGCCAGTGGAAGCCCTTTGACTGGAGCTTTGTAGCCTTTACCGCAAAGAGAAACAGGACCAAAGGCCTTCTTGTATCACTCATCAATGCAATGATGAACACCCAGTCATCCCACCTCATGTTCTGAGTCCATGTTTGCTCTCTGTTCACCATTCTACTTACACACCTACCTATCCAGATGACCTAGAAACCACCTTCTACTCTTCTGTTCACTCTATTTTACTTATCAGAAGGCCATTCATATGGCAACAATTTTGGCGAGCCGACACCCTGTGGTGAATTTGCCTGACCCCCTGTCTACCACTTTCTGCCCCCTCTTGCCCCCACAGACACCCTCAGGAAAGCCACATCTGTCAGAGGAGCCTGAGGGGCCCAGCCCAGTAAAGTTGGAGTCTTAGGATCATGTATATCTATGAATTTCAGATATTACATGTTGGAAAATGTTGATCCATGCATGTAAGCTAACTTTACAGTAATTAGCGCAACAGTTTTCAACAGTATTGACACATATTAGTTTCACTTGACAAGGGTTTTTTTTCTCAACCATAACCGCAATGTCACCATTTTGCTGAATTGTAACCATCCATCCATTTTCTAGTAGATGAGACGATCGCAACTGTCTCATCTGCAGTCGCTTATCCCTCTTGCTGGTCACGGGTCTCCCTTGGTTATGGGCGAGAGGTGGGGTAAACACCGGACAAGATGCCACATGAAAGACAAAGAACCATGCATGCTCACGCTTACACCTACTGACAAGCTGCATGGTTTTGGAGGTGGGAGGAGGATGGGGTTCTCTCCCCGTGTCTGCGTGGGAGAGAATCCACGCAGACACGGGGAGAACATTCAAACTGTACAGAAAGGAATCAAATCTGAAACCAACTTGCTGTTGGTATCCACTGCCCCACTGTGCTGCCCTGGTTGTAGGCATCCATGTTACCTAATGAGAACCAGCATGCTTTTCAGTAGTTATTTATATATTATATCAGAATTACAAGAAAAGGATAAAAAGAACTTTAAACAAGGGCAAAGCCAAAAGGAGCAATGTATTCATTACGTCCTCTTATTAGGAGCGAGGGAAGCAGTTTCATTCAGATGTAGCTGGACACATGTTTAGCTAAGGGAAATGGCTCAATTTAAATAGTTTCACATCACAGAAACACAATGGCCTTTGACTCCATGCAGAAGACATCATCCACTTACAAGCCCTCAAAATAAAACCCACGCATGCTATAATAAGCCCTGCTTTGTTTCATATACATTCAAGTGAAAACATTTATTGGACTAATTACAAAGGTCTTCTATTGGACTTTCTTCCTGTGTTACACATGCTTTGGCACAGTTCCCAGCATTCCATCAAAACGTCTAGCTTCTTTTGACTACCATACATGAAGAGTTAAGGATTAAATAAGTCTTTACTGCAGGTTTAAACTCATTTTTACTGATGGTACTTTCGTTTTTAATTGATACATCAACTAGCTAATGTTAACCCTGTATTATTTTTAATTAAAAAATAAATTAATTAAAAAGCTCTGTGGCGAGGTGCACCATTAAAGGTCAGATATCATAACATTTACAGAGAAATATTTATTTGACACTCAAAAATGTGAACACATGGCTATGCATTCACAAGAGTATGAATTGAAGCATGGAATAGGTGGGGCATTTCTGGCTGTGAAATTTATTGTAATATCAAATAAAAAAATAACACCAAAACAAATTGATAAAACTAATAAAATTATGAAACAATAAAAACTTAAACTTAACCAAACTTAATAGACACAAGGTAGCAAAATGCAAATCTACTGACTGATAGGATACAAAGGCTGAAAATGATGTTAAAGATGCCGTCGTTCAATACAAGTAATGTGAATGTGAACAAATCTATTTTCTTGTATTTTATTATTTCATTCCACAAATTTTGTTATATTTGTTTTATAAAACTATTAGATGAAAATTCAACTCTAGGAAACCTGTATCTGTGTTGAAGGCAATAAATCGATAGTCAATTTAAGTAAGTTAGATGGGCTTCAGTAGATTTTAGGTGTGAATAGGTTTGTGTGACACACATTTACAAATTAAGGATTGATTTTCCAGTATTACCAGACTCGATGGTCAAGCCTCTCTATATATCTCCAGCCATTTATCCACCTACACCCTTTCCAGGTCGTTCAGTTCCACAACAGCCCCTTGCCATCCCCCAGACATGCCTAAAAATCAGAGGGTACTGAGCCTTTTCTGTAGTAGACCCTAAACTTTGGAAGTCCTCCCCACCCAATGCCAAATCATGTAACACTATTGTCAGTTTAAAGTCTAACTCGGACAAACGCTTTCAACTTTTTACTTTTAATTCCTTTTCATTGCATTTGCATTTGTCCTCTCAACTGTTGTTTTATTGTATTTATTTTTGTATCTGCATTTTTATCCTCGTTTTTGTCATCTTTAGTCCTAATTTATTTAAATGCTTTGTTGTACTCTTATAATTCTTTTATACCTTGTTAGTTCTTCTTTTATTCTTTCTTTTAATTGTTTCTTTTTATTTTTCATTTTATTACTTTATTTAGTCTTGTATACTTTATTTTGTATTTTCAATGCACATTACTGTTTACTTTCCCCGCTATGCCTGTAAAGGATTTTGTGTCAACTTCTGCATGTTTAAATTTTCTATACTAATTAAATAACTTGACCGTTCCAACCATATGTAACACAGTTGTCATCTAATTAATCTCACAGGGTTAATAAGCCACCACTAAAACTGAAGAAGTCTCTTGGATGAGAGGTGAAACATTTTCAAGAAACTTTCTTAAAGTCCAGTGGATTGATTTAAACAACTTTTGGACAGCCACGCAAACTTGGACTCCCATATTCCACACTTAAAACATTAACACAACCCCACTGAAACGTTAAACATCGCAGTCTGCAAGTTCCTCGGTATTTTTACACCTGCTCTTCCTCCTCGTCCCTGTTTTCCGGCCTCTCCCTTGTCACCTGGTCGACTCCCCTCACCCATTGCTAAAGCTGCATCTGGTTGCCCAATCATATCCCCCCTTTTGCACTTTGCTTCAGCTTTCTGACCCAACCATGAGCTTGCCTTGCTCAGCGTGGACTCAGTCTCTCTTACCTGTTCTCTGTGCCATAGCTCTTGTAAGTACCTGAAGAAGGATCATATCGGAATTACTGTTACATTTCTGAGATTGTTTCATTTGGATCCTACTGCTACAACCCATGACAGTGAAATCAAAGGGTGACTGTGGCTTAGGTGTTATGAGCATTGTGAACTTATCAGATGGTCAGTGGTTTAGTCATCCAGTACAACTACACTACATGCCATTTTTTCTTTGAGGATGAAACATGCTCCCCAAGGACCTTTTAAGGACTTTACACTGCTCTTCATCCTCAGGGATGTCAAATGCTGAAATGATTATCCTCTCTGGGGTATCAATTTTTTAAACATCACTTCATAACTTGATCAGTAACAGTCCCATAGGAACAGTTACCAATCAGTGACCACTCCCTTTTGAGATAAGCCAATCACAACCAGTATTTCCTATTTCCATTGGCTGTGTGTGTGGATGATTTACTTTGTCTGCCAGGGTGGCACTGCATGTTCATCTGAGACCATATGTATTGGAACATATCTCTGGTTCTATTTCAGGTAGAAACATAGGCAGATTTAGACAAGGAGAGACAGGGGAGTTTCTGGGAGATGAGAGAGGGGAGATCAGTAAGTGGAATGAAGAAAAGATGAAGTGTTCAGGCAACACGACAGAACATCAGGATATGATGATGCTTATTCTGATGTTGGGAAGGAAGACAGTAGTACTAATCACTTCAGACCTGTATGAGGATCCAGAAGATCAGTTTGGTACACACAAAATTAATTTCCAATCAATATGATTACAGACCATGGCCAGAGTACTCATCTAGAAAAATTCAAAAATATGTCCTGGTCATTCCATCAACAATAACTACTTGATTTCAGAGCATTTGTTTATCGAGCTTGTTATCCCTGGGATGAACTCCTCCCACAAGTTAGGGAAGAAACCTAAAGTTCTAAATGAAGGTTGAAACACTACTTCTATGCACTAAATGACATAGCATCTTATTACAATAGCCCTTCTCAACCGTGAAATGTTTTGTTTTTGTAAGTACCCTGACATTTAGTGACATTGTTTGGACTGTTGCATGCTTTATTTTGTCTATTACCTCTTTTTTTCTACAACATGTATTAGGACCATGATACATAGTGGTTTTGCAAGTTAAACAAAATTGACTGATGATAAAAATCTCACTGAGCACATAAAATCAACAAAATTACTAAATTCGGAAGCATCCTGAAAATGTGGGAAAACATACATGGAAAAGTTCAGTTTCCTTAAAGACAGATAACACAGTCAGCCTTCGTGGGAGCAGAACTCGTTGTGTGTAACACACTCCACGGACACCAAAGGTCAGCAGCAGGGGGTCATAATTAATGAGATATTCACTATTTTGATTAATATCAAAGAAAATGTTACTGTTGATATTGTAAAACCTAAAAAGTATAAAATACCATCACACATTACGTTTCACATGAATTCAAATTTATTGAAATGATGAATTGTTATTATATTATACGCAAAGTGGAGTTTAATTGAAGCAGTGATTGAGGATGTTTATGAACAAGCTCACATGTTTATAAGGACCCACATCTAACAGTGATGCAAATCATCAACTTAATTTAACACATGAACATGTATTGACAGTTTTTGAAGTTGAAAGGCTGGTGCAGATTTTCTCAGAACCTGCAGCAGAAACCACATCCACTCATACGAGGACAGCAGTTGCAGCAAAACTTGCAGCCAGCAGGGTTACGCTTCTGTCTGTTGTATGGCATCTGTGTGAAAGACAAGAGACAGGAGTTCATCTCCAGCATTATCATCATCATCATCATCCTCCTCACTCTGTTCATTGTCTCTCTCCTTCAATGGACTTTACATATTTGCCTCAGTCCATTCATTGAATTGGACATACCTTCCAGGAGTCATCTGACATCTCTTCTTCGGTAGCAACTGGATGGTCATTGCTCAGTGGCTCCTCCAGCTCCTGAATCTATCAATGAATTGTGAACATTTACAGTCAGAGCCAGTACATAGCATTATACACAACAAACTCAAAGCAAATGAGATGAATCACACTGAAGGTCTTACTTCAGACACTGGAACAGCAGAGCTCTCCTGAATACAAATAAACACCAGCATGATGGCCACTGCAACTACAACACTGAAAGTCTTCATGTTTGGAGGTTCGACTGGTTTAGTTTGAACTCCTTTGACTCTTCTGGTGACTCTTGTCAGCTCCTTTGACTTCTTCTCTATGATGTAGGAATGCTGTGAGTGTGTTGGTATTTATACTGACTGGACTTCAGTTGCCTCATTATTGACAACACCTCTGCTGGTAATGACAAAGGGAAGTTCCACCGATGGAAACTCAGCTCTTTCTGCCCCAAACCAATTAATCAATGTTTCTATACAAAGTGAAGCGAACGTATTATGTTGAAATATTTGATTTTTTATATGATTTTTATACATAATAAATCTGAAGTTGTGTTTCTTATCTGAGGTAAAATGTTACAGTACATCTTTCAACAGATCAATAATAAACATGCAACACAATGCAGCAGTGATCCTGATGTCCTGACATTTAACAGTTGTTAAAAGTCTTGTATTACACATCTTCCAGATTAATTGATTTGTTATATTTGTGAGGTCATAGTCATCTTGATTTACAACGATAAACAGCATATTAGGGTCAAGCTATGCATTTGTTCTCTGTCCGCTTGTGCATTACATAAGTAATTAAAATTTACAAAGTTATCCACCTGATTTGATTGAAGAAAAATGTTAAAAATGGAGTTTCAGATTATTAAACGATAATTTCAAACAACTATGAAAAAGTGGGAAGCCTGTTTAGAACAATGACTATTCAGGTGTTTATTTCATCATATATACAGTGATTAATGCAAATGTTTTTACAAAGATGTGATATATGTTCAGTTATTACTCAGGGATATTTATTGAATTCCCTGAAAATTTGTAATATTCTTACTGTTGTCAGAGTAAACTCGAAAAACTGCCTCCTTTATCTTATACTTCTCTTTTGGATTTGGTTCACGATAACAGAAAGTTTCATATCTTAGTATTACTGACATGAAAACGATGTACATTATAGGGCTAATAAAATCTGATGACATTATTATGACCTCACAGTCATTTAAATCAGAGTGATTAATCTGTGTCCTGTAAAATACTGAACTATTAACAACTGGTAGCTGTTAAGAAACCAGGGTTGCTGTTGAATTGTTCATGCAGCATTGCTCAATTAACAGATGCAGGCTTTAGTCACAGATCAGAGACACGAGTTTTAAAAAAGGGTTTTAAACTTAAGAAAACAAGATTTCAAAATAATGATTGATTTGTGGCACAGAAATCTCATTTCCCATCATTGAGGACTTTCCCATTTTTATTCCCAGCAGAGGTCTTGTCACTGATAAGGCAACAGAAGTCCAGTCAGTATAAATACACTCACAACATTCCTCCATCAGAGAGGAGAAGAAGTCAAAGGCGCTGACAAGAGTCACCAGAAGAGTCAGAGGAGTTCAAACTAAACCAGTCAAACCGCCAAACATGAAGACTTTCAGTGTTGTAGTTGCAGTGGCCATCATGCTGGTGTTTATTTGTATTCAGGAGAGCTCTGCTGTTCCAGTGTCTGAAGTAAGACCTCCAGTCTGAACCATTTCATTTGCTTTGAGGTTGTTGTGTATAATGCTATGTACTGGCTCTGACTTTAAATGTTCACAATTCATTGACAGGTTCAGGAGCTGGAGGAGCCACTGAGCAACGACCATCCAGTTGCTTCCCAAGAAGAGATGTCAGATGACTCCTGGAAGGTATGTCCAATTCAATGAATGGACTGAGGCAAATATGTAAGGTCCATAGAAAAGGAGAGACAATAAACAGGGTGAGGATGATGATGATGATGATGCTGGGGATGAACCCCTGTCTCTTGTCTTTCACACAGATGCCATACAACAGACAGAAGCGTAACCCTGCTGGCTGCAAGTTTTGCTGCAACTGCTGTCCTCGTATGAGTGGATGTGGTTTCTGCTGCAGGTTCTGAGGACATCTGCACCAATCTGGGATTTCGAGTGTCAATAAATTTCGACATCTTGAATTAGGTTGATAGTCTGCTTCTGTCACTTTTAGATGCGAGTCCTTGTAAACATATGATGTTATTAATAAATACAATATGTGCTTCAAGTGAGCTCCACTTTGTGTATAATACAGGAAACATTCATTGTTTTAATAAATATTATTTCAAAGAAAATATCATGTGCAATGGTGTTTCATATTCTTCAGGTCTTACATTAAAAAAGTGCAATTTTTCTTGACATGTATCAAAATTGTTAATGCCACATTAAATGTGACCTCTGCTGCTGGACCCCTGGTGTCTGTGGAGTGTGTTATACAGTACATAACAAGGAGTTCTGCTCCCACGAAGGCTAACTGTGCAAACTGAACTCTTTCATTTATGTGTCAAATTTCCAGGATACTCTTGATATATTTCTCAATCAGTTATTGAATTTTATTTAATTCGCAAAACCACCATGCATCATGATGCCAGTACACTTCGTGGAAAAAGAGGCATTGAACAAAATACAGTAAAATATGCAACAGTTTGAACAATATCACTAGATATTAGGATACACAAAACAAATTAAAACTTTCATCAGAAGAAGTTCGTAAAGTAATGCAGAGTCTGTCTCTGTGTATCTCCGCGGTGCACTGGCGTCGTGCCTTGAGTTTGCCCCGCTTCAAGCCTTGAGCCAGTTCGAATTGGCTCCAGCTCCTCGTGACCCGCTACGGCGGAAAAAGCAGTGATTAGAAGATGGATGGATCTCATGTGGCCCTAAAATGCTAAATGGGGATCAAAAATCATTCCAGCAGCAGAGCTTTCATAAGAAATGCTGCCATCAAAATTAACAATTTATGTCGGATTTTCCAGTATAAGAATAAAAGCTCAGTTTCGTCAACGTTTATTTGCAGAAAGTAAAACACATACATTTTATCAGTATTATACATTTATTAATTTCTAAGAGACATGCCTCTAAAGTACAGAATTGGGAAAGATCAGTTGGCTCAAGAAAGTGAAAGTTGTGTATCATAAGGGTCGCAATGGACTCAAAGGTCATATTTCCAAAAAATATCAACGAGGGGAAACATATGAGAAGAAAACATTGTATGGTCAAGGATCAAGCCTTGCGGTACACTAGACTTTACTTACGCAAACTTATTTATACATATTCAAAAAGTTTTAATCCATTGGCATCAAATGATTTATCAGCAGATATTGAGTATTTCCTACTGTGTGGCTGATACTTTCACATCATGTGACCTGCATTCTCACAAATCTATCAACATTCTTGAATATTTAAAAGTCACTCAGGGCTGGTGTAGATACCCTCAGAACCTGCAGCAGAAACCACATCCACTCATACGAGGACAGCAGTTGCAGCAAAACTTGCAGCCAGCAGGGTTACGCTTCTGTCTGTTGTATGGCATCTGTGTGAAAGACAAGAGACAGGAGTTCATCCCCAGCATCATCATCATCATCCTCAGTCTGTTCATTGTCTCTGTCCTTCCATGGACCTTGCATATTTGCCTCAGTCCATTCATTGTATTGGACATACCTTCCAGGAGTCATCTGACATCTCTTCTTGGGGAGCAACTGGATGGTCGTTGCTCAGTGGCTCCTCCAGCTCCTGAATCTATCAATGAATTGTGAACATTTACAGTCAGAGCCAGTACATAGCATTATACACAACAACCTCAAAGCAAATGGAACAACTGACGGAAGGTCTTACTTCAGACACTGGAACAGCAGAGCTCTCCTGAATACAAATAAACACCAGCATGATGGCCACTGCAACTACAACACTGAAAGTCTTCATGTTTGGAGGTTTGACTGGTTTAGTTTGAACTCCTTTGACTCTTCTGGTGACTCTTGTCAGCTCCTTTGACTTCTCCTCTCTGATGGAGGAATGCTGTGAGTGTGTTGGTATTTGTACTGACTTGACTTCAGTTGCCTTATCAGTGACAAGACCTCTGCTGGGAATGAAAATGGGAAAGTCCTCAATGATGGGAAGTGAGATTTCTGTGCCACAAATCAATTATTATTTCGAAGGCTTGTTTACTGAAGTATAAAATAATTTTATGTAATTTGTGTTTCTGATCTATAACTAACCTGCATCTGTTAATTGAGCAATCCAGCATGAACAACACAATGCAACAGCAACCCTGTAAAACCTTTTCATGTCAGACTATTTAGGTTATAAAACCTTATGATTTTGTGAACCAAGTCCAAAAGAAAAGTAAAAGATAAAGAAGTCCATGTTTTCAGTTGATTCTGAAACATCAAGGATGTTGTTAATTTTCAGGAAATTCAATCAATATCAATATCCCTCAGTAATAAATGAACATACTGTATATCACATCTTTGTAACAAACAGCATCAATCACTGCATATATGATGAAATAAACACCTGAATAGCCATTGTTTTCAACAGGCTACCCTTTTTTTTCAATGTTGTTTGAGTTCACAATTTGACTATATCTGAAACTCCAATATTAACATTTTCCTTCAATTAAACCAGGTGGATAACTTTGTAAATTTCAATTACTCCCTTTCATGCACAAGTGAACAGAGAACAAATGCATAGCTTAACCCTAACAGCTGTGTATTGTTGAAAATTTAGATGAATAAAAATTGATTAATTTGATACCGTAATTGCTTAAAAAATGTATAAATTTGGATGATGTAAAATATCAAACTATTAAAAACTGTTAAACGTCGAGACATCAGGATCACTGCCGTGTTCTATTGCATGTTTATTATTGATCTGTTGAAAGATGTAACATTTTACCAGAAATCAGAAACAAAGTTTCAGATTCATTATGTGTAAAAACCATGTAAAAAATCAGACATTTCAACAAAATTTGTGTTTCATTTTCTGTAGAAACATTGATTAATTGTTTTGAAGCAGAAAGAGCTGAATTTCCATCAGTGGAACTTCCCTTTATCATTCCCAGCAGAGGTGTTGTCAATAATGAGGCAACTGAAGTCAAGTCAGTATAAATACCAACACACTCACAGCATTCCTCCATCAGAGAGGAGAAGTCAAAGGAGCTGACAAGAGTCACCAGAAGAGTCAGAGGAGCTCAAACTAAACCAGTCAAACCGCCAAACATGAAGACTTTCAGTGTTGTAGTTGCAGTGGCCATCATGCTGGTGTTTATTTGTATTCAGGAGAGCTCTGCTGTTCCAGTGTCTGAAGTAAGACCGTCCGTCAGTCATTTCATTTGCTTTGAGTTTGTTGTGTATAATGCTATGTACTGGCTCTGACTGTAAATGTTCACAATTCATTGATAGATTCAGGAGCTGGGGGAGCCACTGAGCAATGACCATCCAGTTGCTTCCCAAGAAGAGATGTCAGATGACTCCTGGAAGGTATGTCCAATACAATGAACAGACTGAGGCAAATATGTCAGGTCCATAGAAGGAGAGAGACAATGAACAGAGTGAAGAAGATGATGCTGGAGATGAACTCCTGTCTCTTGTCTTTCACACAGATGCCATACAACAGACAGAAGCGTAACCCTGCTGGCTGCAAGTTTTGCTGCAACTGCTGTCCTCGTATGAGTGGATGTGGTTTCTGCTGCAGGTTCTGAGGATATATTCACCAAACTGGGATTTCTATAAGTGTCAATAAATTTTCATATGTTAAATTAAGTTGATCATCTGCTTCTGTCACATTTTGATGTGAATCCTTGTAAATGTGAGACATTATTAACAAATATACTCACTCCGTGCTTAAAGTGAGCTCCACTTTGTGTATATTACAGGAACAATTTACCAATTCAATAAATTTGAATTCAAGTCAAATGTAATGAATGATGCTTTTTTGTATTCTTTAGACTATTACATGTTTAACCCTTGGATGCATAAGTTACCAATACATCAACACTTCCAGAGGTCAAACATGACCCCAAGGATTGCTTTTCTTCAACGGCTTCAAAATGAAATATGTAATACATTCATATTCCAGGTATTCCAAATAAAACATGTTTGTGACAGAAAACATTTGCATTATTCATGTATTTTTTTCATTAACTTTAAGAATTTGCATTTTTTGTACACACAAATGCACATTCACACTTGCGGAGATCCTGTGGGGCCAGTGGGGGGCGATGGCAGCCTGGCCGACATTCACACAAAAAACAGATCTCCTCTCACTGTGTGCATCTGTCACAAACAACTTGCTTCTGGTTGTGACTGCCGCACACAGAGGTGCGGCACTTAACACAGCAATCAGTGGTTTTGCTATTTTTCTTTCTTCGACACAACCTGCACCTTTTCCTCTTCCGCTGGCGACTTGTGTCAAATCCCTGTGGCTGGATCTCAGCAGTCTTTGTCACTACAACTCTTTCCATTGCTGTGATGTAGGTTGGTAGGTTCGGGGTACCTTCCAGTCGACTTTTGATGTGAGGTGTCAGAAGCTCCACTGAGAGCTCTATGAAGAAGTGGCGTCATCCATGGGTGATGCCTGTGTAAACTTCAGGGTGCTGAGCCCTGAAAAATGTATAGGCATTCAGAGCGGCGACGTCAATCAGGTTATACCAGAGCACCATGGGTCATCTCTGCATCTGCCGTTTGCAGGTGGAGTTGCCGACCATCTGGTCCACTATATCCACTTCCCCTTTTGTCTTAATGTAGAAGAGGATTGTTTCTCTTTTTTCTTGGGCTGTTTTCATCCACCGTCCTGCTGTGGTGCATTGTGCTAAGCAGCAGAACAGCCTTTCCCTTCTTTCTTACATAGCTGATCGTGGTCATCTTCCCATTGAACCCAAATTCGGTGCTGTGGACCTCTCTTGACTTGGAAGCCTTTATGACTGGAGAAATGTCCGGCTTGTTCTCTCGCAAAGTTCCCACAATAGTCAGACCCTCCTCCAGGAGATGTTCTGCAAGAGGCATACTGGTGAATAAGTGGTGATGTTGTGACCTGTGTGTCTGAATCCACTGCACAACTGACGGACAACGTTTTCTCCCAGATTCTTCTGGACATTTTCCCCTGGTTGTCTCCCGAGGTACACAATTCCATCAACTGCAAATGGAGTACGTGCATCACAAACCCAGAAGGTCTTTCTGCCGTACTTGGCGGGCTTGTTTGGCATGTACTACAGAAGCTGGGTCCTCCCTCTGAAAGGCACGAGTTATTCGTCCACTGTCACGCAATCACCGGGGGTGAATTTGTCCCTGCAGCTGATCAGGAATAGGTCCCATTTGTGGCAAAAAGCTGCAAGGTGATCTGTTTTCAGTCGGTTGGCCCTGGTCTACTTGTCATCAAACGTAAGGACTGGCAAATGTCTTCAAAACTTTGAATTGACATAGTGACCTTGTACAATGGGTTGTGCAGAGGACTCCCAAAAAGCGTATGGACTGGCACATCCCAGTTCTTCTCACTTCCTGCAAGAATGGTCAATCCAATGAAGGCCACAAGCTTATCTTTGGTTGTATTTCTCAACTCTTTCCCCATGTCTGAGGCTACTCTTTCTCCTTCCTTGTTTGTGCATGTCAGCACCTCTTCTATTATGTCATCAGACATTTATCCCTTCCATGCATCTATTGGGGAGACATTTCTAATCCCAGGTACAGGTCCTGGCATAATACGTTGAAAACTGTGACTTGGTGTTTTAGCTTGTCTGGCAGGTAACTATTTGCAGTAAGAGAACTTGTGGCTCCATGTCCTCTTCAGATGACTCAGTGGATTCCTGTGTGTCTGACTGCCCTAGTTCAGTGGGGGGACAATAGGCTGTGTCTTCCATATCTGAGAGGTCAGAATCTGAGTCAGTCACTATGACTTCATCCCATTCGTCCTGGATCATTTGCAGGGTATAGTCCAAAAGGATCCTACCTGGCCTCTTATCAGCCATTTTACTATAGATAAAATAAAATAAAAAACACATATTGTGATCACATGTTACAATATAACAAAAAATTAAGTTCAAAAATAGAGAAATGACTTATACATGTGTTACTCTGTAGCAAAGAGCTCCTGGGTGGTAAGCTTCCTGATACCAGTTGTGGTGATTGGAAAGTTGCAGCAGAAGTGGACAAGGACAACAGATGTGAAAGTGGGACAGTAAAAGTGGCTAAAAAGTAAAGGTTCATGCAAAAATCCATAAGAACTTTTGGGGGTCATATGTGACCCCACTTATGGAAGAGTGGGGTAGTGATACAAAAACTACAATTTCTTGAAAATAATTTATGTTTTAAGAAAATGGCCTCATGTCACAACATATTTTATGAGGAATACCTGGAATATGAATATATTACAAACTTTCATTTTGAAGCTGTTGAACAAAAACAACCCATGGGGCCATGCCTGACCCCACATGTATATCCAAGGGTTATTTTTGTCCACTGCCTCCTTTTCTACAAAATGGATTGGGACCGTGAAGCATGGTGGTTTTGCAATTTAAATAATGTCAATTGACTGATTGACAAAAACATCACAGGTATTCAATGACATCACTGAGCACATAAAATCAACAACGTGAACAAAATTCAGAAGCATTCTGAAAATGTGAGAAAACATATATGAAAAACTTTCCTCAAAGACAGATAACACGGTCAGTCTTCTTGGGAGTAAACTACTTGTTTTGTTTAACACACTCAACAGACACCGGGGGTCCAGCAGCATGGGGTCACACTTAATGTGATATTAACAATTATGATGAATATCAAAGAAAATAGGACTGTTTTTTAAAGCAGTTCCTAAAGATTATGAAACACCATCACAAATTAAATTTCACCTGAATTGAATTTTATTGAAATGATGAACTGCAATGTACACAATGTGAAGATCACTTGAAGCACGAAGTGAGTATATTTATTACTAACATTACATTTTTACAAGGACTCACATTGAAAAGTGTCAGAGGCAGACAATCGACTTAATTTAACACAACATTTATTGACACTTTATAGAAATCCCAGATTGGTGCAGTTGTCCTCAGAACCTGCAGCAGAAACCACATCCACTCATACGAGGACAGCAGTTGCAGCAAAACTTGCAGCCAGCAGGGTTACGCTTCTGTCTGTTGTATGGCATCTGTGTGAAAGACAAGAGACAGGGGTTCATCTCCAGCATTATCATCATCATCATCATCATCCTCACTCTGTTCATTGTCTCTGTCCTTCTATGGACCTTACATATTTGCCTCAGTCCATTCATTGTATTGGACATACCTTCCAGGAGTCATCTGACATCTCTTCTTGGGGGGCAACTGGATGGTCATTGCTCAGTGGCTCCTCCAGCTCCTGAACCTGTCAATGAATTGTGAACATTTAAAGTCAGAGCCAGTACATAGCATTATACACAACAACCTCAAAGCAAATGGAATGGTTCAGACTGGAGGTCTTACTTCAGACACTGGAACAGCAGAGCTCTCCTGAATACAAATAAACACCAGCATGATGGCCACTGCAACTACAACACTGAAAGACTTCATGTTTGGAGGTTCGACTGGTTTAGTTTGAACTCCTCTGACTCTTCTGGTGACTCTTGTCAGCTCCTTTGACTTCTTCTCCTCTCTGACGGAGGAATGCTGTGAGTGTGTTGGTATTTATACTGACTTGACTTCAGTTGCCTCATTATTGACAACACCTCTGCTGGGAATGACAAAGGGAAGTTCCACTGATGGAAACTCAGCTCTTTCTGCCCCAGGACAATTAATCAATGTTTCTACAGAAAGTGAAACAAACATATACTGTTGAAATGTGCTTTTTTTTTTTTACATGGTTTTTACTCATAATGAATCTGAAGCTTTGTTTCTGATTTCTGGTAAAATGTTACATCTTTTCACGAAATCATAAGGTTTTATAACCTAAATAGTCTGACATGAAAAGGTTTTACAGGGTTGCTGTTGCATTGTGTTGTTCATGCTGTATTGCTCAATTAACAGATGCAGGTTAGTTATAGATCAGAAACACAAATTACATAAAATTATTTTATACTTTAGTAAACAAGCCTTCGAAATAATAATTGATTTGTGGCACAGAAATCTCACTTCCCATCATTGAGGACTTTCCCATTTTCATTCCCAGCAGAGGTGTTGTCAATAATGAGGCAACTGAAGTCAAGTCAGTATAAATACCAACACACTCACAGCATTCCTCCATCAGAGAGGAGAAGTCAAAGGAGCTGACAAGAGTCACCAGAAGAGTCAGAGGAGTTCAAACTAAACCAGTCGAACCTCCAAACATGAAGTCTTTCAGTGTTGTAGTTGCAGTGGCCATCATGCTGGTGTTTATTTGTATTCAGGAGAGCTCTGCTGTTCCAGTGTCTGAAGTAAGACCTTCAGTCAGTTGTTCCATTTGCTTTGAGGTTGTTGTGTATAATGCTATGTACTGGCTCTGACTTTAAATGTTCACAATTCATTGACAGGTTCAGGAGCTGGAGGAGCCACTGAGCAATGACCATCCAGTTGCTCCCCAAGAAGAGATGTCAGATGACTCCTGGAAGGTATGTCCAATTCAATGAATGGACTGAGGCAAATATGTAAGGTCCATTGAAGGAGAGAGACAATGAACAGACTGAGGATGATGATGATGCTGGGGATGAACTCCTGTCTCTTGTCTTTCACACAGATGCCATACAACAGACAGAAGCGTAACCCTGCTGGCTGCAAGTTTTGCTGCAACTGCTGTCCTCGTATGAGTGGATGTGGTTTCTGCTGCAGGTTCTGAGGGTATCTACACCAGCCCTGAGTGACTTTTAAATATTCAAGAATTTTGATAGATTTGTGAGGCTGCAGTTTACATGATGTGATAGTATCAGCCACACAGTAGGACATACTCAATATCTGCTGATAAAATCATTTGATCCCAATGAATTAAAACTTTTTGAATATGTATGAACAAGTTTGTGTAAGTAAAGTCTAGTGTATGGCAAGGCATGATTCTTGGCCCTACGTGTTTTCTTCTTATATGTTTCCCCTCTTTGATATTTTTTGAAACATGACCTTTGAGCCCATCGTGACCCTGATGATACAACTATACGCTCCAACTGATCTTTCCCAATTCTGTACTTTAGGAGCATGTCTTTTAGAAATTAATACATGTATGTGTTTATTACTTACTAAATGTATGTGTATTACTTTCTGCAAATAAATGTTGACAAAACAGAGCTTTAATACTTATACTGGAAAGTCTGACATGAATTGTTAATTTTGATGGCGGCATTTATAATGAAAGCTCTGCTGTGAGAAATCCTGGAGTGATTTTTGATCCCCATTTAGAATTTCAGGGTCACATCAAATCCATTACGAAATCAGCATTTTTTTCATCTCAGTCAAATTTTTACAATCTGGGCTTTTTGTCATAATGTAATGATGAAAAGTTAATCCATCCAGACTTGATTATTGTAATGAACTCCTATCTGGATTCAAGAATACACTATCATAAAACTGCAGCTTGTCCAGAATGCTGCTGCCAGTGCAAGCAAGAGATGATTGTTAGATTCTTTATTTAACCTCCAAGGCCTTACATTGATTAGCACTGAGGTACTTGTCTGTGTTTCTGATGCTGCTGTCTTGGTCATTCCTACAAATAATTATTACTTGATTTCAGAGCATTTGTTTATCGAGACCTGTTTCCTTGGAATAAACTCCCCCCACATGTTAAGGAAGAAACCTTAGCAAAATTTTTCAAGTCAAGGTTGAAACCCACTTCTATTTACTAAATGAGCATCTTAATATAATGCAGTAGGACCTTTAGATACAGGTTTAATTTGTTCCCTGACTGAGCTCAAAAGTCAGCAACATTTAAAATGACTAATATCATTATAATCTCTTCCAGCATTGACCAAAAGCCCCCAAACCCTCGAACTATGAAAAAGACATATTTTTATCGACAACAGACATTCACACTTTACCAGAGCATAATTAATTATATATTATTAAACAATTACAAAGTATGAAAAGACATGCAAAAGTCACAAGAAAACACGGACAACATCTTTACTCCATGAACAAGAATGAGATCTCAACTGATGTTGCATCCATCTGAAAACTACTACTGCACCCCTTTTCATCCATTATTTAGCCCATCCATCCATCCATCCATCCATCCATCCATCCATCCATCCATCTATCCATCCATCCATCCATCCATCCATCCATCCATCCATCCATCCATCCATCCATCCATCCATCCATCCATCCATCTATCCATCCATCTTCTAATCAGTGTTTTTTCCGCCGTAGCAGATCACGAGGAGCTGGAGTCTATTCCAGCAGTCGTAAGGCTTGAGGTGGGGCAAACTCTGGGCACGACGCCAGTGCACCGCGGAGCTACACAGAGACAGACCCTACATTACTTAATGAGCTTGTTCTGATGACATTTTTATTTTGTTTTGTGTATCCTAGCATTCAGTGACATTGTTCAAACTGTTGAATATTTTCTTGTATTTTGTTCAATTCCTCTTTTTACACGAAGTGTTTTCGGGGCATGATGCATGGTCATTGTGCAATTTAAATAAAATTCATTGAGAAATACATCACTGAGCACATACCATCTACAGGGTGACCAAAAATCAAGAGTATCCTGAAAATGTGAAACATAAATGAAAGAGTTCAGTTTGCACAGTTAGCCTTTGTGGGAGCAGAACTCCTTGTTATGTATAACACACCCCACAGACTCCAAGGGGTCCAGCAGCAGGGGGTCACATTTATTGTGATATTCACAATTTTAATACATGTCAAAGAATGGCACTGTTTTTAATGTAAGACCTGAAGAATATTAAATTTCATTGCACGTTATATTTTCTTTGAAATAACATTTATTAAAACAATGAATGTATCCTGTATTATACACAAAGTGGGGCTCACTTGAAGCACAGATTATATCTATTAATAACATCATATGTTTACAAGGACTTGCATCTAAAAGTGACAGAAGCAGACTATCAACTTAATTCAAGATGTCAAAATTTATTGACACTCATAGAAATCTCAGATTGGTATATATATCCTCAGAGATGAACTCCAATCTCTTGTCTTTCACACAGATGCCATAGAACAGACAGAAGCGTAATCCTGCTGGCTACAAGTTTTGCTGCAACTGCTGTCCTCGTATGAGTGAATGTGGTTTCTGCTGCAGGTTCTGAGGATGTCTACACCAGCCTTTCAATTTGAAAAACCATAGATAAATGTTCACGTGTTCAATTAAGTTGTTAGTCTGCTTCAGCCAGTTTTCAATGTGAATCATTTGAAATATCTGACGTTGTCAATAAATATACTCACACCACATAACTCTTGCCTTTCATCTTTCAAACAGATGCCACACAACACAGAAGCGTAAACCTTCTCATTGCAGGTTTTTCAGGAATTAATCCAAGAATGAGTGAATGATTAATAGCAATTATGTGATCATCAAAAAATTGTAACCCATTGACAAGGATTTGATGTTGGATGTATGACACTTAATCTCATGTGTCACCATGCAGCCACAAGTACTTGTATGTTCATTAAGTGACGTTCTCCACTGGCCTCAAATAATCTAGACTTCCGGAGGCAGCTTCATTTTCCAGGGGTGGTCTGCTGTCCAAATGCGACGCAGGCTCAGACCGGCCCAGTTCTGTCGTGCTTCACTTGTCATCCAGTATGGAAAACGGAAGTATGGCATCTCGCCATAATAGTGTGCATGTTATTGCATTACTTATCAATTATAATGACCACCAAGTTAAAATAAATGGCCTGGTGTTAATTCACTGCAGACATGGGGCGTTTACTAGCATGACGTACAATAGTATCTTTTATAGGTAAAAGGTATTGCATGTGACAAGCAGAACAATGGTAAACCTGTGGTTGTTGTTCAAACCTGTGTTTATGATGTAATCCCCAACACCCACACACACACACTCACACATACACACAACAAATGTACTGTACATGTAAATGCCAGCAGACACACATGCCACTCCCATCCACCCATGAAGGGGGTGAAGCGCCATGCCAGGCCTGGCTTGCGCTGAGACGGATGCCCCATTCTACGCCCCCTTACCAACAGAGCAGCTGCCAAACCACACAAGGAGATAGTAAATGAAAGCAGTGGGCTCTGTTCAGTTTACGCACACACACACACACACACACACACACACACACACACACACACACACACACACACACACACACACACACAAACACACCATGCGGTTTATTTTATCTAACTCATTCACACACAGAGAACACAATGCAGGCAGGCAGGCAGCAATTAGGGGACTGTTCGTTGCTGAACTAAATTATACTAGCTCAATAAATCTTCAGGCAAGCATATTTAAAATGTACAAAAGTAAAGTGCTGGGGCGGTACGTTGAGGAATTCACAGGATGTTGATGTTGTTTGTGATTTCATTAGAAACTCTGACTGGATGGTATCCAGACAAACGCAAATGACAGTCAGATCTTCAGATCTTTCAGATGCAGAACTGAAAGCTGAACAAACTGTAATACTGAGATTTCTGGATGTTGTGTTTCAGTCTCTGGATTTCTAAGTCAGAAAAATGTTGATTTGATGTCCGAATTTAAAGAACAACTTCAGGTTGTCAGGAAAGTACTGATTTTTAATAGATTACAATGAAAGCTGGCTTGTTCTAATTCAAATTCGAACTGGCACGGTTAAGCTTTTCTCATAGAAAAATTGCCTTCAAAAACTGTAAAACAGTTAGAAACAAAGTGGTATCTTTCAGGTTGTCCTAGAAAATGTATACTCTTCAACACAATTTTGTATAATATGCAGTTATCAGTCTATGTTTCAAACATGTTTCTGCATCAACTGCTCAACGTAGACAATTCATGTGTCATTATATCTATTAACTAATTTCTCAGGCAAAAGTAGTAAATCAGAAGAGTCTGGCACGTGTTTCTGAAGATGACAAACTTATGTTGCTACTGGTGTTCATAATGAAACAAAAGGATTGTCTCTCAGTCAAAGTGGAGGTTGAATCAGCACCAGTGATGAATGCCCTCACATGTTCCTTTGACAATAGGGTGGAAGAATACTTGACTTGCCTACATGGTTAGTGCTGACACCTAGTGGATCATTTCAGACAAATTGCACTTTCTATCCTGATTAGTGACACCACACATTGCTTTACAGTCGTTCATCTTTGAATCCTGTTTATCTGTTGGGAAGTGTTTTGTTGGCACCCTAAATTTCACTTTCACGTTCTAAACAGATGAGAGGGCTGTGCTGTTCCAAACGGGCTAGGTGAAGCTACAGTCATTAAAAAGGTTTTATTATGATAATTGGGCTATTACTGGACCGACATTGATGCTGGTCATGCAAAACATTGACTAGACATCGGGTCAGAGACAGGAGCTTGAAGTAAAGTGGAGTGATCCTTGTTACAGTTTGTTAGCAGTGGACAAACACACATGACATTGCCATCCCTAAAGCTAGGCCACTAAAAATGAATGATGGAAGTGAATATTCCATTCAATGTGAAATTAATAACATATGATTGGATGCACAGCATTAAATTGTTGTATGGTATTTGTCTGTCAAAACATATTAGTCAGGTTTACTTCGCGGTTGGCAAAATATAAATCATTACGAAGTAATTTCCCAATTGGGAACGATGGATTGTGTAATACTTTTTCAAATGAATAACACTACAGAAAATAACTTGGTAATGCTTTCTATTAATCTTTTCCTTGATTGGATCCAGAGGGCCAGAATACATACAACATTGCCTGTAATATCTCATTCAACTGCAAATGTTTCAGACTCTTATCCAACAGATTAGTCATCACTTTCTACAGTTAATCACTTAAACCAGCAACAGCAGAGAGCAGAGAATGAACCGGAGGCTCCACCGCAGGTCACACAGCAAAGGCTGGAAGCCAATCACACAGACGCACACTATCATGGCTGGAAAACCGCTGACATGGGGTCAAGACCTCACCTTCAGCTGAGTTGATTAAACACAGTCTACTTGCCCACGCACTTGCCCAGTACAATGTGCCATGCTGAGGATGACGACTGGGAGCGTTATTGGCTCCAGTATTTCCAGATCCCAGTCCAGTTAGAGAGACTGAGGTACAACATGCTGCTACAGTGGCTCCACATCCACCCACTCCCCATTCCCTGGCTTCTTTTTAGGTGGAGGATAAAGTTTGTTCGCACATATTTGTAGGTATAAATGATTATTTCCTCAACAGACCCTCCAAGTTGGGGCAAAGGTTGCTTTTGAAACAAGGAGCTGCATAATCCACCCCTGAATGGAGGCGGACAATGAGGCCCTAATTTACCCCCTGCTGCCCTCATACCCACTTAATGTCTGTTTACCCTCCATGCAACACTTGGCCAAGGTGAGAAGTACCCCCCTCCCACCCCCAGACCCACTGCCACCACATAACACTGCTATACGCCAAAAGTGTCAGTTATGGCTCAGATACAACCCTTATGGGCCTTACTGAGCATAATTTATTCAATTCAAATGGTCTTAATATACTTTAATAAGACCTGTTTTCGATTAATTCTCCCTTGAAGCCGGTAGTAACACGGCTACTAGGCACATATAAAAACTGAATGAATGGAGAAGGGCTGCCAGAGAGTCAGAAAGGGGAAAATAGGAATCCTTGTGGATTTGTCCTCACCAGCTGGCTCTGGAGACCAATATAATGGTTGTGCCCATGGCTCTCAGAGCAGCAGTTAGTAGAAATATCTGCCCAGCCTGTAATGTGTTTAAGGTGCACAATGTGATTCCGTTCAAGTCATAAAGCCCTTGCGTGTCATATCCTGAGAGGGAGGATGGAGCTGCTTGGATATATTCCCCTCAAGTGATCAGGGACAATGACTTTGTGTTATATTTGGACCCACATGTAAAAGAAAAGGCCAAACTGTTCAGACGAACATGTGCTTAAGTAGGCCAAAAATTGCTTACAGCACCCACAGGACACACCACACCAGGTCAGCATAGAAATGCCTGTCTGTTCCGTGTAATGGATGGTGATAAAAAGTCCAACGTCCCTCACTGCACCTGCTGTTATGAATCCCAGCTACAGAAACACTACCACAGCAAGTGGCTCATAAATATTCCCCATTTGTCATCCGAGAATGAAACAAAAACAGCATGGTGATATTAATACGCAAGGTGAATAATAGGAACATGAATCTTTCCACTTCCTGTCAAGCAGGTGAGGCAGATGTGGAAGAAGTAAATGACTGGGATCACCAAGGACTTCCAGTACAGCTACATTCTACAATTTCCTGTTTCAAAAGTCACAAACCAAACAACTGTCACAAACACTTAGTTTTCATCGAAGAACGTATTTATTTGGGGATTAACTTGTTACCTAGCAACTTCAAATGTAGGCAAAATCTGCACTGAGAGTTGACTTTGGATAGCATTTTTGCAATTAGGGGTGACTTTAGCAATAAAATTCACCCATTAATGCCACCATTTAGTGGGTTTGTACACACCATGATGGCTAACATATGTCAAACTTGTTCAAAATATTAAGACCTCTTGTCCTTTCACACTGCTATGTTCCTACTCGTTGCTGCTTTAGCCTGCGCCAAGCACCGTGGCTAACCCATAATGATTCCAGATTTCCCTCAGCTGTAAGGGCAAGCAATGCCTCATTATACAGTTATTAAAAACAGCAAATTATTACAACATTTATTATACTGGGCAATCTTATTTGCCTCGCCAATGTCATAACTTCCATTTCAGCCATCTGCATTGGAACAAATGTGTCACCTATGCCACAGTTGGACACTCACAGTCGGCTACAGTAAGTGAATGGCCGATAAAAGCCCCTCCCCTCGTCCGCTCACTGTCTTCTGAGCTTCATTTATTGTGTACAATAGATGCCTTTATGTGCCATAACAACTGGCTTTAAACGCACAGATTGCTGTCACTGATCTATGTAGTGTAGAGCCCTCGGTCATTTCCTGCTAGTGGTTTCACTTGTTGGGCCTTTGAAAGAGGCTATATTAATAGAACCCAGCAAAACTAATGAAAATGCTCTCTGTCAGATTAAAAGACAGCTTCAGTCTCAGCCACCTAACCACATTTAGCACAAACATTAGAGCACACACACATACATACATCCACAGCGGCATGTGTACACACATACTCTGTGAGTACAGAAGTGGTTTACAGTGGGAGGACCAGTCCTCCTGATGTGTGAATGGCTGCAAACCCTCTATACAACTTAGAGAATACCATCAGTGTCCTGTTTATGTTTCAGCAACAGAGACAGACAAGTGGATCGAAATCAAAGGAAAGAGGTGATGAGAAATAGAGAGACCCATTCCTCAAAAATGTGTTGTTTATTTGCATCGTAGACACAGCAATATGTGCTGTAGTGGTGGTCTTGAGCTTAATGAATCCACTTCAGTGCAGTTCCTCTCCGTAACCCTTTAGGTTTAATCCCCCAGTCTGGAGCAGTGATAGTCTGGCCCAGAGGATGACATCTGTGAATCGTTCATTAACTTGTAACCAACAGCAGATGTATTTCAAAACAAGTCACTACATCGAAGCCTCATTTCACTCCATGCAGCAGTCACTTTTTTTGCTTCATTCACTTCTGAATCACTTATTCCATGGAGCCACCTATTTACCTCACACTGAAAAGAACATGCAATTACTAACAATGAAGAGTGTTATGTTTGGTATATCATAATGTGAAAAGAACATAAAACTGTTAATGTTTGGACAAGGCAACTTAGGTATATCCAGGTGCAAACTGAGAGTATTTTATCCTTCTACCACTAATCAGTTGCAAAATTAAACTTGTACCTTTTTATTCAATTTTACTATTGATTTTGAGTCTTATTTAATATTTTCTGGTTGTGTTCACATGTGACATTTTATTACAGTGAGTAGCTTAGGAACGCAGTGAGTAGCGCTGTTATCTCACAGCAAGAAGTTCCGAACTTCAATTCCACCTCAGGCCTGTCTGTTCAGAGTTTGTATGTTCCCCTCGTGTCCTCGTGGGTTCTCTTCAGGCTCTCCAAGATTATTATTATCTTCAAGAAGAGACAAATTCCAAAAAAGATTCAGATAGTTGATTGTAGTTGAGAAAATTTACCAAATAAAATTATTTTCGTAATGAGGTGCGTGTCTCTTTTGTCTTTATGAAGAATCACAGCGGAAGTGTTCACATATCCTCAACATTTTTGTCAATAACTGTCGAATGTCTATTTTCACTTTCAGTTAAACAACCACTAATTTTTGTTGAATTACCGTAGCCCCCGTTGAATGATCCTCCGGCCACCATGTTTTATTTTCAATTTTCAGTGTCCTGAATAGAATCTGTACAGCCACAGCACATCTGGAATAGCTGTGCATGCATACTTACTTAGGTGTACAATACATTAAAAACTGGCATGTAGAGTAACACAACAGATGATCACAGGTCTGATAATATGAGAAGGAAGCGTTCTCTACAATATTTTCCTATTAGCACCTACCAGATGAAACAGCCATAAAAACGACTTGGCTGATGATGGCAGCCATTGGTTCGTGCTGTGTAGGTGAGCATTGATGAGGCATTGAAGAAATGATTCTCTCTAACCAATAAGCAGTCTCTAATATTTAATTTTACCTTTTATCAATTAATCAGCCCTCTGTAACCCCACTGAAGGTGGCGCTTAAAATGTAGTACCATTTACAAGTTTTTTGGCACTGCTTACCCAATGGAAAACCAAAAAAGGCAAGTAGAGTCGAGTAGAGTTGAGCCGGTACCACGTAGTGGAAATGCGGCTCAAATAGCTGAGACAAGACCTCTCATAAAGGTCTTGGTATGCTTCCAGGCAGACTGTGGTGCAGTTTGTTTGTGATGTGAAAGAAAGAAGACCAACCACAGACAGTTTAAGAAGCAATCTTGTAACTGATCCGTTTAGGCCTCATACAGACCTAAATAATAATGTAAAAATCATTTGGAAACCATAGCAACACATATGCATGCCAGTTTCAGTTTTTCCTCTGTGAAAGGTGTTATGTACTTCTGGCTCAGACTCTGATGTCATAATGTCTGACTGATTAAAATGCTTTAGCTTTAGCTTTGTCCCTTGGTGAAAGCATTTAGCTGTGGAAATGAATAACCTCTAAAATAAAATGACTGTTGGCACCTTCAGCACCTGTTACAGATGTTCAGCCAAAAGCAGTTGCATAAATGGTGGACAGTAAGTCATATAAAGAGTAGTACATTTCATCACTGACAACCTCTCCACATAAATATAACACCAGAGCAGGCAGAGCATCTGCAAGGGTGACATACAGCTGATGTGACACAATGTGATTCATGTGCTACTGTACGTCCATAAGCTGTCTGGCAGATTCAGCAGATTTTTTTTGTCTTTCGGCACAATGATTATAAGGTGTGGATCTCAGGCTAAATTGTCCGTGACTTACATTAAATATCCCCTTTATACAAGTCAGTCTTAGCCTAAAAAATACTTTAATGTGCTTTTTATTTGATGTTTTAAGACCGTATAAGTGGATAAGTGGGACATGCATCACATAAAGACGTGATCAAATTTGTGTGCGTGATGAAAGACAATCGCCAAAGCCAAGTACATGTTGTTAGGGCGTTAAAGTATGATGTTAAGAATAAATGAGCCACCAAAGACACGTAATGGATTTGTACCATTTGTGAGGATACGTCATTGTGAATTACAAACCCTTAACAGTGCCGTCATGCTGTTAAGGCTCAATTGACCATACCCAATCCTTTGGCTGGAGGTAGAAGTGTGACATGATGGATTTCACAAATGTTTTTGAAATCACATAATTGTACACCGAAGTGAAATAAGGAAATGTCAGTTTGAGAGCATAGCCATTAATATTAAAGCCAGAGACAGTAATGAAGGTCTTCATACAGTCACATGAAATGTATTTTAATAAAACACAATGTACACATACGCAGTCCTATGACCATACATTTGCTGGATCCTAATTATTAAACATATAATATGTCAAAGCATAGTTTGTCTTTTTTCCTCTTCTTTAAAACATTGAAATCAGTAGATGAGGTCAAATGAATGTAATACGACACTTTGTGTGACATCGGACAAAAAACATTTTCCACGTGTTAAAGATATGCACTGTTATAAGGAAGTCAAAGAATATTTCAGCATATAAGAGTAACAGTATGAGGCAAAACTTCTCACTGAACAAAAAAAAGTACAAAATAGAATTAATAAATAAATCAAATATATACCATATAAATGAAATAGCTATGTAGCGGCTATGTTTATTGTTTGTTTTTATCATTTTACTCTGTAGCTTGCTATTACAACTTTTTTTTAAATTTCTAAAACATTTAGAACGATGAACAAGTCAGTACTGAAAATACAGTAATAAGCTTCCATAATTAGATAAACTATGTACACATGAGTCTGTTGCCATGCTAGTCCAACAACTAATTTCCTTATTTTTTTATCCACACTATACAGTTAGAGCATAAAGCGGTCTGAACGTAAACAGTTTGTGCTGAGAATAAAATATTTTGCAACTATGCATGGTAATTTCTTTAATATTACTCTCAAAAATGTACATAACATAAAGGCCACACATGAGAACGCTATCGTCTCCATTTAGAAGGGCAGGTGAGGGCAGTTTTGACATAAATATAGGACCAACAAGAAAACAGTCTCTTTTCTTGTCCATCAGAATCATCTTATCTCTTCTTTCTTCCATCCTCTGTCGTTCAACCTATCCCTCTCCTCCCCCTTTTCTTTCCACCAGCAGTTTAGCTTGCCAACTCCATCACCACCTCCTCTATCCACCTCCCTCTATTTAGCTTTCTTGCCTCCACAGTCTCTGGTTGCCCGTCCGTTTTCCTCCACCTTGCATCATGACATTGTCAATGACGGGAAATTAGTTCAGTAATGTCAACTGTAACAGTCCACAAGGCTTAGAGAACAGAATCCCCCGGCTGGTCACTGCAGCAGGGGAAAGCGACGGGGAGGCATGAAGCATGTGTTAAGTGTGTTGATACTGACATTATATGTTAGACATATATTTTTGTAGTGATGGACTGAGTCCAGGGGCGGTTGGGGGTTGGGCTGGCAGGCAGATGGGCAGGTGGGCTTGTGGTGGGGTAGCCGTCGGTCAGAACATGGGTGTAGCAGCAGCTAGCAGCTTTGCGTTGATTTCAATGGAAGTCCGTAGTTTCAGTTTTCACTGGCTGGTGCGCGCAGATGCCAAGTGGTCGCTGTGCTGGTTCTGGGCGCGAAATCTCAGTCTCTGCTTGTTCTTCTTCTTTGGTTCTTTGGATCGGTGCTTCCCTGAACCACCTGGGAGAGACAAGCACAAAGGGGAAAAAAAAAAAAAAGATTAGCGTTTTCAAGCAGCACTAGAGCTCATTACTGTCAGAATGACAACAGTATACATGTCAGATTATATAGGTGGAGTTACAGCCAAGCAAAGTTGCCTCTACACTACAGTCCCAGACCTTCAGTGGAGATGTTAAACACCTTGTCATACAGAGGGGCACAGTGTCATTTTCAGTTGTAATCTACTTGTTTTGTTCATTGTAAAACACGTACATAGTACTGATAGCTGACTTCCATTTGGGACTTTAACAGGCTCTGAGGCCATTAGCAGAAAACAAGAACCCAGCATTTCAGCATTTATAAGGTACTGTATCTTATTGTGAAAAGATCCTCACAGAAAACATATGGTGACCTGACCAAGCTGACGTCACTATAAAGAGATAGTAGATACTTTTCTGTAGGTAGTCTATTGTATTGTACCACACAAAATCAGTCAGAATCAAACTTGGAACATTTTCTCAAGGATTTGATCAATTGATTATTGATCATCAGTGCAGAATAGATCTTCTGCTTCTACAATAATTTCTGACGATCAACATAATGATAAGTGTAAAAGATTCTTTTTCCAGCAACATAGTCATGACCTGTGAGCTAGGCAGAATGATTTTTACTTTAAAGCAGCAGCACATAAAAGCACAACTGTCGGCTGTGGAATACATTATGTGAACTCAACATGTTTATTTGGGTGGGAGAACTCAGGATTTTGGACCTGACCACGGATTTGATTAGACTGTCCAAGAGTTACGGAAATTTGAAAAAGGTGTTGGAATAGGAAGAAAACCACTTGGAATTTTTGGGATTACAGCAATGAACCTTTTAAGAGAAAAACTGTGTTTTGAGGATTCATGGCTCAGAATTTCTAAAAAATGCCCTTGCATTAAGTTTTGTCAATGAAAATGGCACACTTATATAAAGAAATGACCCATATGTGAGGGAACATCACATATCAGGTCTTCATTGGCTCCAACTTTCAGGACTAAACCTCATTTTTAAACAAATGTCTGCACAACCCGACACTTTTCACTGTCACTGCAATAGTGAGGGGAGATAAGTATGGGATGTTGCATAACTCTCTTTCCAAGTTGGAGAGGTCCCTCAGCCCAAGGTTAATGCATCCCAGGTTTCATTGGGATGGGCAAGGCATGCTGGGAACTGACTTCCTGCTTTCATGGAAGTTTGTGTGGTGGAGGTTCTGCACCCACGGCTCTCTGTGACAGCGAAAACTCTGGCTACCAAACCACAAGGCAACAATCTGGCTGCCAAGGCCACAAATAAGATAACGAGGTGTGTGTGCTAGATGTATGTGTGTGAGGGGGGAGTGAGTGTGAGGGAATTTAAGGGAAAAGAAAATCTAATGGGGGGAAAAGTGGAGTAAGTCTTGGATGATGAGACGCTATCTGGATTCTGATCTAGAACACAAAGAAACAAGCCACGCTATGGTTCGCTGAAGGGGGACGCACAGGAAAATGCTACAGAAAAACAAGTCTCATTTAGTTGCCTGATTCTGGGTCCAATTAATGCACTTGTTCAAGTTTTTTTTTTTTTTTCTCATGACAAAAAGAATGGTGTATCAAATGGGGCATTATCTGTAACCGCCGTCTCAAATATGCTGGGATTGTGGTAGAAGTCTAAGCACCAAAGACTTACAGTAATTCCCTTCCTTAGAGCTGGTCTGTTAAGTCGATATAAAAATATTCACGCGTTTAAGTCGACACATGTAAGAAAGTAAGATATCGCTCTGCTAATTTGGTCTCTGGATGAACAAAACAGATGCATGCAAACATCAAATCATCTCAGAACTATTTCCTGCAATTAATCTAATCTCGTTATTTCAAATCACATTGCCAATCTCAGCCATGGCTATAAAGTCTCTCGCACACAACTCCTAGTTAAAATCACCCTTGGAAAACAACTTAATTTCTGTAAATTAGATTCCCTCCAATTGACAAATATTACTAAGAGACTTTGTACACTTGCGTACGCCACTTCAGATTTTTTGCATGACTTATGGCATGATGTTATTTGTTGAAGTAAATCTGAAGCTGAACGGCATTTGGCCTACAGGTTCATTTTCCTAATTACTATTTAAATAGGTGATTTTAATTCAAAACAGCGTTGCTAGGTACCTGATAAACATGGCTTTCGTTGCAACCAACTCAAGATGTATTACATTTAATGGCAATAAAGTATGGTGCAGCATTAATACCTTTCTGTAACGGGACCATTCCTTGGACGCAAGGCAACATTTAAACTAAAAAAGCCTTCATTTACAGCAATTGCCTGAAACTGAAATACTTAATGTGAGAATTAAGCTTAAAAGTAGTTTTCCTGGCTAGTTCAGGACTGGGCAGGAGATCTGTGACCCAAAGAGTTTTACGCTCTCTGCTACAGCACTCATAACACACATTTATGTGAATAAAAGTGCCAGAAAGAAACAAATTCAGCAGCTGCACATTCATAGCAAACTACTGAGTTTGAGAGGCATAAAATACAGATTTCATTGACTAATTGGTCTTTTTTTTTTTTGATTAGTCAACTTTTAAAAAAAAATTTTGATCCAACCTGGGGCAATTATAACACTGCGCCCCCTGAACTAATTATAAATTGTTTGTCTGCATTACTACAAAAATGTGTAACATGATAAAACAAGCAAAAAGATGAAGATGAGGTAAATCCTCACCCTCATTAGATGTCATCTCAACTTTAGGCTTGAGTGAATTTGTTCCTAAATTCACGCATCAATTCATAAATTATTTCATTGCATTGACTGCATTCTAAATATACTTTAACACACAGAAACAGATACTTAGAATAACATTTAATACTTACATTCTTTGGACTAAATAATCAAGCCAGCTAATGCTGACAGAACACATTTTGTTACTGTAGATACTGCATTTCCCACATGTCCCATAAATACAAAACACAAAGTACAGTATCTGTAATTTTTAGGTATTTTATAGGCTCCAAACCATGATTATTGTGGAATAAAACAACTAAATAGGTAGCTTGACTCCAACTCTTTTTTTCTTGGTTTTTATATTGCGTCTTTTCTTGTACAAAGTTGATGACAGCAGTAAAGCTGCCATACAAAACAATCATTTAAAAAAAGAAGAAAAAGCTGATAGTCTCCAGTCTCCAGTCTTCACCTTTAAGTGTACTATTCTAAATCACCAATTTGGGGATATAATAAAAACGCTGTTGCACATATTCCTGCTATGTACCGGTTACTGACAGATGAACCCCATATTGCTTCTGCTCTGGAGAAACTCAGCCCATCATGATGGAGGAATTTGATCCTGATCTTGTTTAAGAAGCTATTGACAAGTTCTGACTTTTATGAGTCTACCATTCCCCTACAGAAACTAAATCCAGATCAATACCAGCATTATCGCTGTTATTCATAATAGACATCTGCTGAAACTTCATATACTCACCTATACAACTACTTCAAACAATATTTCATAACCAAATTTCAATGCTGACAGCTAGAGGGCAACCAATCCCCACGAAAGCCCCTTCCCCTAGCATCTGATACAGTTCTAAGAGATAGTCTATCATATCTACCCATTTAGCTGTTCCTCAGGGCACCGCATACTCAGAGCACTGAGCTTTCATCATCTGATATTTACGATCGAAATAATCACTTAAACTGATTACCGGGGTTCACAGAGGAAACAGTTTAATTTGCCTGGAAAGATATGATTAAGTCATTTCAATAGCTTTCAAAACCAAGAACAAATTCATAAATCTTAGATAGTTTTGTCTTGGAAAGCACAGCAGGTCTCTGTCATTGTTCTGAGTTTTAACTGGCACAGTAAGGGCCGACTCGAACGAGCATGGCTTTTATCAGAAAATTAAAATAATACTTTATACTTTTCTTTCCACTCTGTCTGCATTTACAATCACTGCAGCAAACCATAATTCCACCAATGTTTAGTTTTCCGTAGCAGATACAATCTTTCTCTGCCAGCATGACATTTGTGTTCAGCTTTAAAATGAAGAGTTAATGAAACAAACAAACAAAAATCTCCAGAGCAAATCAAAATGTTTTGTATTTCTGAATCAGAAGCAGAGCCTGTGGTAGGACGCTTGTTTACCGCTGTCAAAAATGACCTTTTTGTGCATCTGGTGTCTGCATGTGCATTTGTGAATGATATACACGACCTTTAAGTCTCTGTGGCAGGGACTATGAGCTTCTATATATCACCTATTTGGGCTTGAGAAATGCTTTCATACTGTCATTTCCAATTTTTGCAATTGCCAAACCAGTGAGAAAAGTAATATTAAGCTTCTCTGAAACTCCCACTGTGGTTGACGTTTCTTAATAACCTTCCAAAGCCCGCTGGGATCCACAACTTTTCTCTTTGTTCAACATCAAGTTCTTTCCCTTTTCACCTCTCTGTGCCCCAGTGATGCTTTTTGAAGCTCTCAGCAATAATTGAGACAGCATGGTGAAGATTCAACTAAAAATTAAATGCTATTATATGTATCATTTTATTAGACTTGCACTGTAGAATAACATTTCCTTGCAGAGTGGCAAAATAACTACTTGTCCAATAGATTCCTGAAAGATAACCAGTGAAAGTCATATTCAGGAGGAAAGGAAGCCCTTTGTCAAAAATGAATAAGTTTGTTACCAAAAAAAAAAGGTGATCAAACTCAGTAGTATATATAATTTTACACAAGAAAGTTCATTTCATGTTGCAGTGTCATATTTCTTTGAAATCAGGCTGTAAGATATTGCTTTTAAATTTCTAGGGCTGAGGCTATTGTGTGGGTGTCTCTGTATGTCGCCCTATAATCACAGAGGCCATGACCTGCTAAAAAGAGCAAAGTACCAACTCTCGACTGTCGGCGCAATCCAAGTGATTTCATCCACTAACGGCTCCAGCGGCAGTGTAGGAATCGAAAGCCTAATCTTATCTCCATTGCTTGTGGTTTGAGAAAAATCAATGGCTGACCTCAAGAAGGCATTAAGACATACGGTAAATCGGATCCTATACTGCTGAAAACTCTCCCCCGCTCTCCTGTTACCCCATCTCTCTACTCCACACAGACGGTCAATTAATAACTTTCGTAGGACCTGGACAGGGGGGGGGGGAGACAGGAGAAAACATCCAAACAGTTTTGAAGAAGATTCAAGTGGAGTTAAGGAAGGTAAAGCTGGAATTTTTGGCGGCTTGTCTTTTTCATAAACAGCCAAAGCTAAGGCCATTATTTGTGAGGGAAGAAGAGAACTACTGGCGCCAGTGAGATTTGATTTCAGTGGCAGAAATTGGATTAGCAGCCATTAAGGGCCTCCTCACACATACATTTATAATGCTGTGAAGGGGAAAGGATCTGTAGCCAGCCTCTGCTCTCTTTACTCACACACAGACAACTCCTCCGTCTGGGAAAAGGTTAGGGATGATGATACTGCCCTACGCTGCCGCTGAACTTGTTTATCAGTTGATTTATAGGTGGGACATAGTGGTATGACCTCAAGTGGCCCATAGTTCAAGAAGGCATAAGCCAGAGGCAGGACAAAACTTTTAATGTCATGTCATGCTGTTAGCATACAGGGAATAATGATCTAATATTAAATAAAGAGGGAAACATGATACAACAGAAGAAAGAAAAAACAACAGAAATTTTGTAACAAATACAGACCTGGATAAAGTTTAAAATCTACAATTTTTGGGAGGAACTCCACTGGGAAATACTCAGGAGAGACACAAACATTAAATGCATGCAAAAAAAAAAATCAGCCTTTTGACAAAGAGGACAATCATTAACAAGAAGCTCATCTTTCCAACCAACTGACAAGAGGCTCTCTGCACAACGTTACTTAGCCCTAACAAGTTTACTCTGGATCACACTCTTTCATTCACTCTTCCATTTTTTTCATTGCCTTTCCACGCGCTCTGCTTACTATCACCACACTGCAGAGGTGAGAATGATTTAAAACATATGCATTCCAATTTGAAAAGCTAATGTTAGGATTAGCTTGTCCATTATTTTCTCATCGAGTGAGGCGGACGATCCATGAAGAGATTTTAAAAGCAGGTTAGCTCACTGCTCGGCTCTTTGATGGTTCATTTCACTGACAAAAAGTCCAAGCGAAAACCTGACTCGGAGATTAACGTGTCTAAGCGGAGAAGTCCCAGCAAAACACGCATGAGTGACGCAGCGATTAATATGACTGATGGACAAGCACAGACAGCGTGTTTTTTTCCCCTCTGGAGAAGGTTGATCACCAGTAAGACACAGCTGCAACCTGCCCACGGAGGCTGCAGAACAAACGATGAGTCGGCCCATTCAACTTTCTCTCCATCATTCGACTCTACTATGTTTCCATACTGTACCCTTATGCTGTTCAGGCTACCACCTCTGGCTTATCACGTAGAAACTTTTTCATGGCAGATGTTAAATCAGGCCAATTTCCAAATAACTCATACACTCATACACTAGGAACCGGCTTTCTACCACACCTTGACGTAAACGCTATACTGTTTGAGGAATGTCGGAAAGTTGGTATAATTATTTCTTCCTACTGTACTAGGAAAAGTGGAATGGAATAATGTCTTAGGTCAGATTCCCAGTTGGAAACTTGGCAACTTGTCTCCAGTTTCTGAGATAGGCTAAACTTTGAGCAACAATATGGCCATAAAAACCTTTCAAATAGTCCCTAAATTGCCTTATAGGAATACTCCAGTTACACATTAAAACAAACTGTGTTTGGCAAGATCAATGGATATGTAATCGATGTATTATTCATAGTAAAATCAATTACAGTGCATTAATAACTTGTTGCATAAACAGACTGCTTTCATCACTCAGCCCCTTTCATCTATTTATTTTATTATAAAAACAGAAAAGTTGGTCTGGACGCTTTTTTCACGTGCCCCACTTCTCCAACCAAACACAGGTGAAGAATTCAAGGCTCACTAAAAGTTGGTTGATGCTCGATTGATGGGGTGGGAAGGAAAAGAAAAAGACCTCTTAATAGCTAGGCTATGCACAAAGCTAACTAATTCTAGTGTGAACTTGTAGTCAAACCAGATTAAAAAGCCTAAATTAGCCACTTTTGTTGTGTTACAAATTTGTAGCGGATGGTTGCCGAGTGAAACCAGATGTAAAAAAAAACTCTGGTATCACTTGTGAAAAAGCTTTTTTTTAAAAAAAAAAAAATTAGTATTAGAATAAGTGATTCTATTGCATGTCGTTCTGCCAGCTGTATGTTGACATTCATTTTGTTTTTCCATACTAGAAAAACAAGAATTTTTCTTCCAATTTACTGCTCAGATTTCATCTTAATGTAGCTGCCGATTTGAGTTACACTTAACTGGCTATGCTAGTCTGTTAAAGCAATTATAAGAGCAACTATTTGATAATAAGGAGGATTTTACACCACCCAATATGTCCATGATACTTGACTGGATTTCATGATACATTACTGAAACGTCCTGGAACGGTCAAACCTCCGCAACCTGAGGAACCCTGAAACTTTAGAACCTCTGTGGAACAGATTTACAGCTTCTGACTATTGATTTAATGTTTTCTTTTCATGTATTTGCACTTGTGTAACAGCTAAGTTAAGTGTATTGATATTGCTTCACACTTGTTTTACTTTACATGACGACTGCAGAACTAACCACTCTCTAGACTGGGGGGAAGTTAAAAAGGGTCCCACACGGGACCAGATGGTTTCTCACCAATCCATGTAACGTTTATTAGTTTAAAGCTGTGCTGTGCAAGATTTGTGTGGAAAAATACACCTGGCTTTTCAATCTAAACTGAATAACCGGGACTCAACAAGGAATATCATCCTATAGTTGTAATAGTTGAGTCAAAGTAATTTCTAATTACCGCTTCATGTACAAACAGAGAATGTTTCATATAAACTTCAAAACAAAATATACATGCAACCAAAACTACAATGAACAGCTGCCACATCCTGGAAATACTTACTGAACAACAATGCGAAATGTCATCGTCCTGACAGTAACATGATGCAACGATTATCCTGATCTACTACATCTTGTCATCTCTTACCATTGCCCCGTTTCCATTTAACGCTGATAAATGTAAAGATCTCTAGATGAAAACGAAAAAAAAAAAAAACAAACCACTGCAGCATTGTGCAGCAATACTCTTTTTGTGTATTTCTGTTTAGTTTAGAATTGCCATAAAATACATAATTATCGACTTTTTGTTCCACTAAATGGACCCTTGCTTTACTGCAGTGGCGTCAACCAATGAATGGTGAATGAGGATAAGCAGTCAGGGATTAAACAGGCATCGCGACCGGCCTGCTGAGTCCGATGTGCCTTGAAACCGCAGGACTCAGAAAGAAGCGAGCAGCCCCCTCTGTGGTCTCCTATCTCCCGACTGACTCATCGACACATCTGGGCCTAAGTATATGGGGCTCTCCTGCCCCAGGGGCTCTCGGGAAAATAAGGGATAATTAGCGTTAGTTGACTTTAATGAATGGCTTAATGTTGTGTTTCATTTCTGATGAGAAAAATATAAAGCTCAGCACTTATCAAAGGGAATTCCTGAAAGCCTGCCATTGGTGTGGGTATGTTTGTTTTTGTATTTGTTGTGTGCATGGGAGCGAGGCAGTGTGAGCTGAAGATAGATTCAGCATATGAGGGAGTGACTTAAAACGTGACCGCAGATCCAAAGATGAGGAAACCTTTTGGGACGTACAGTAGCAAATCCATCATTGTAACTGCGAGAACACTACAGATGTGAGCTGTTTGTCTGTGCCCAAAGATAGAACAGCGCCAAAGCACTGCACTTTCATTTCTTCTATACGGAGATGAGGTCTCTGTGAAGACTTTGATCCATCCCATAATTCCTACAAGCTGTTTTATTAAACAGGAAGTATCTGAAAGCCATGATAGCCATTCATCTTTAGTTTCCGATAAGTGCATTGGATTGAGATTATGACATTGTTCATTTTGAACATACACAGGATCTATCACAGAGTTATTATATGTGTCTGTTATGTGTATTATGTGTGTATTGTGTGTGTGTGTGTGTGTGTGTGTGTGTGTGTGTGTGTGTGTGTGTGTGTGTGTGTGTGTGTGTGTGTGTGTGTGTGTGTGTGTGTGTGTATGTGTGTGTGTGTGTGTGTGTGTGTGTGTGTGTGTGTGTGTGTGTGTGAGGTAAATATTGGTAAAAACTGGACTTTCTCTACCTTTGCACACTCAACATTCACATTAACTCGGGCTTGACATATCGTCTGACTAATGGAATGAAACACATTCAATCACCAATTGTTTTCCATCAATGTAAAGCTGTACCCCACCAGGATTAACTCCGTACTGTTAAAAGCACTCCTCATGCTGACAGTAGATCAAGACAGGAAAAGCACTTCCTGTAACACGGGTGACCTCTTCACACCACTGTTAAACAAATATTTGTTAGAGTTATTATTTATCTGAGAACGTGAATCTGCATTTCCCAGGAACATAATGTAACTCTTGAATGAGGCTCCCATGAGTCTCGTCTAAGTCTTCACAAACAATCTCTTTGCATTATCCACATGGCTGCCTTTATGGAGAGGAATAAAATGGTTGTTAACATAGCCACGAGGAGGCATGCAATAAGGTGAGCTAAGAGCAGGGGGGGCTTTCTGCACCCCTCCAGGGGCCATAAGGTGGTGGAGGGGAGGATGGATGAGGGGCTGTGAATGCAATAAAGTACTGAGTACTGATACAGGGTACTTGTAATAATAATCATCTACAAAACCTTCTTTGTGAAGCTAGAAACCAAAACACAAGCTACGTGACCAAATACTATGCACTCTAATATATAGTATAACACATACACTATGCTGTTTCTTTATTTCTAGATCTTTTCACATTTTCTTCAATTGTGACTTATAATTTGTCTGTAAATAACAATCTGTCTTCTATCCTTAGTCTCTAATTAACAGCCCATTATTTCATGAAATTTGGGTGGTACATCTACCAATATGACTGTGAGAAAAGAGAGCTTGACAGGCATAGTAACTGTGAATAAGGGGGCCAGGGTGTCATAGCTATATTAAGATGGAACCATGTGTGATCCACATAGTCGCCATCACCATTGTGCATGTGTTCTGTTACATGAGGGCGTTTGGTATGCATGGTGATGTGCGTGCGAACATCACACTGTTCATTCTCTAATTCTACCTGGTCTGCATCCTCCTCGACTCAGTGGGGCTGCAAGGGGACAAGGGTTGGAGGATATAGGAGGAAATTGTACAACATGATTCCCTCTTTATATTTCATTTCTTCACAAGCCCTTTTATCCCTACTTATTTCTACCGGGAAACCCCAGGAGGAAATCCCTCACATGTTTGGACATGGAGCACAACTGTCCCAAAGCAGGACCAGACTCTAACGAGTGAGGAGCCAAGCTAAGTCAGACAGGCTTAGACACCACAACAGAGACAGAGGCCGTCAGGATCATGCTGCAATCCCCATGCAATGGCCAGTGATGAGGGAATGAAGTCTGACCGGCGCTTTTTGTTTTCTTTGATTGTTCGACTAACTCTCAAAGGGCACGGTTGTTCATTTGGTCTCCTGTGATGATCCAGCAGACTGCTCATATTTTTTGATAAAAATAGTTCATTAGTTCACAGCAGAAGAAAGGTGGGGGGTGGGGTGTGTTTGATGTTTGCAGAGCTCCTGTTGCACGCGGAGAGAGGTAGAGCCAATTCAGGAAGGGCTTGATCCTCTCTAAGGCCTGTGCTGCATCAAACACTTGTCAAACACTGGGCAGACAGACAGCTGAGTGGCTCTGACAGATCTGGTCACAGACACTGGCAATAAGAGTCACCAGCACTCAGCTCCTCTAACCAGGCACAGCATCCCACTCTTGTCAATAATCCACCTTCAGCTCGCTAAAACACTAACAGAGGCCTTTGAGGCATATGGCAGAGATTTTCTTGTTGTTTTTAGTTGTGTATGATTATGGTGGAATTTCAACGGTCATTTCAGGGTCTCACCTCACAGCAGACCTGTTTGTATACTCCAGAAGGCAGCGGCATCTGTCAGAGATGCGGCAAGGAAGGAGAAACAAATCAAATCAAAGGAGGCCTAAGCCCCCACTAATCTGAAAGAAATGTCTCAAGGCCTGTCGGGATCATGGTCCTGAACCTACACCCAGAGGAAAGGAGCGTTTATGTTTGAAGAGATTGGATACGGTACCTGCAATCGGTCAAGTGTCATTACACCAACCACTCAATCATGTCTTAAGACATTCCCTGATGCTCTGTTCTTGTTACATCTTCCGCATGTGTTGCCATCCTAGAAAGAGGGATCTTTCATTTGTGGTTCTCCCAGAGGTTTCTTCTTTTTTTTTCCCCCCTGTTTAGGATTTTTATGGAGTTTTTCCTCACCCGGTTTGAGGGTCTAAGAGCAGAGATTATTGTTCCTCTGTACAAACTGTAAGCCCTCATAGGCAAGTTCTCATTTGGGCTACACAAATGACATAAATAATTGATTGATATCCTCTGAAAATGTACGACCATGAGTCATTTTTGACTAAAATAAAACTCAAGGTGAATTTTGATTACAATATGTTTGAATTTAAAATGTTCAAATTTACATGCATTTAGTAGCAACTGAAGAAACTGTGGAAGACAAAAACACATTTAGAATGCAAAAATTAACATGATGTAAAGGGTGATGGGCGGTCAGGAAGACAACATGTTTACTTTAAAGAGCATATGTTTCATTCTCCTGGCTACTTCAGAGTCTTTACCGTACATGTTTCTGTTAGTTTGGGTGAAATGACTTAGTTTAATGTGGAAAGTGTTGCTCTTCATGACAAAGCCACAGACAATTACCACCAGATTCTGCAGTCACCCATGGCTCCACAGAGCATTTTTTCATCTTTAAACATACAAGTTTACTGTTCTGGTTCAGTCTCATCGCTCTCATCATTATCATTTACAGCAGTATGTGCAGCTGTTTTCATCTAAATAATTCTAATGAACCAACTGTAGGCCACCAACCAGCGTCAAACGGCAAAGTTACATTAGCTGGTGGAGAACTTCAGCCGCTGAGGAGCCAGACACTTTCTTTAGGATTTGGTGCCATATCAATTTATAAGGTGATAATATGTCAGCGTTGTGTTTAACAGTTAGGTGCCTCTTTAATTGCTCCACTGTGAGTTTCTTCTAGTGTCTTAGCTGGTCTTGTTGGAATTCTGTAAAGTGAGAAAATGTTTGTGAAAGGTTTGTGTGATTATTTGCTACTTTACTATGAAATTGCTAACCTCTGACATCACCTGAGTGTTTTGCTTTTTCATGTTGATGGAAATTCAGTGCTCCATATCCTTGGTAGATTGGCTCTGGCCTCTACTTATCACTATAATGGCTGTGCTTTTAGTCTGCATTGCCCTGTATTTGTCACTACTAGCTCACACACACACACACGCACGTACGCACACACACATACACAACACCCAGAAAATCACTCAGCCAAAGGCCAGCAGGCCTATACTTGCTGCTTTGTTGTGTCTGTAAGTCTGTACAGTGGATCAGAAGTGGGACTAAAGTCACACCAAGACCCGAGGGGAGAGGAGAGGAGAGGAGAGGAGAGGAGAGGAGAGGAGAGGAGAGGAGAGGAGAGGAGAGGAGAGGAGAGGAGAGGAGAGGAGAGGAGAGGAGAGGAGAGGAGAGGAGAGGAGAGGAGAGGAGAGGAGAGGAGAGGAGAGGAGAGGAGAGGAGAGAGGCTGAGCCAGTGCAACTGTGTACCAGATGTTTTCAGGCTCCCCCATGCGGCTCCTCGCCCTCCTTCTTTTCTCCTTCAGCCAGACCACTCGAGAAGTTGAACTGTAGTACATGCTGTCTCGAGCAATGTGTGCCACGCGAACACGTCCTCTTTCAGACATGCACGCCGTTCAACAGACAACACTGCAGCATGATACGTGATACGCAAGAGAGAGAGAGAGAGAGAGAGAGGGACAGGGAGAGAGAGAGAGAGAGAGAGAGAGTCGTTTGAGACGGGTAAAGACACTGGAAACCAGGGCGAAAAAACAGTGTAGCGACTTGTTCTTTCTGTGAGGTCTGTTTTATTGTTTGTTGGTGTCTATTACATGTGTCTCACACACACCGCCTGGATATGGGTGTTGGTAAACGTGTGTCCATATGCACCCTCAACTACATGGTGTGGTGTAGATGTGAAGATTAAAGAATTTGTGGCTCAGATGACTGGCAACAAGGCTGAAATGGAGGTCTAGCAGACAAAGAGAGGGAATGCAGGGATTCAGCACTTAAGGTGATCTAAATGTAAGGTGAGGAGGCCTGACATAGGAGCCGATAATTATTGATACAGGCATTGGATGTTCTTTGAGTGAGAAAAAACACGTGATATTTCGTGCCTGAATTTCACCATTTCCAAAAAATCCCAATCAAGAACAACATGCAGTCTTTCCCTCAAACTGTACCCACCATTGTGGAGGAGCATCTAAAACTACATACCACTGCGGCACTCTCCAAATCCATTCTAATGAAATTTTTAAAGCAGGGTGAGCAGGTTTCATTACATGTTTTACGGATTGCCACCCCTGAAGCTGTCCTGTAAAATCATCTAACACTCCACTGTATCGATTTCTATGGACAGCCCTCTTATATAAAATAAGGAACAATTCTCCAGATGTGGTCAGAAGCAAACCACCATCATTTCATAAGAGAACTTCTAGTCTTGGGGTATTTTCTTACAGCCCCAAAAAGAGCTGCATGTATGAGTTAAGGTCTGCTTCGAAGATCTCATCACAAGCTGTTTCCATCCATCCCTGTAACGACACAGAGCGTGTCTCAAATGCTGTAAAAAATCACAGGGCGTAACAGCACAAACTGCCCATCGAGGGAACATTCACTGAAGGTGTGCTTTACAGCCCCGACCGTGTCAGTGTATATCAGCCCATATACTGCTCAGTGGGGGGAAATAGCTCCCGTTTGCGGACCATGAGAACATGAGAACATTTCACTCCTGTACAGTATTGCCCCCCTCCTCCTCTACCTCCTCCTCCTTCTTTCCCCCCTCCAGTTTGCTGCCACTTTGTATGTTAGCGCTCGTCTGTTTTTGATGGGGCTGTTGATGTCGACCCATATGCTTCATTTCCTCTGCTAGAAGACGGGAACGGAAGCTTGCAACCAACACAGTGTTCTTCCTCTTTAACAAAGCCACACGGAACTATATCTGTTAGCGTATCTTGGTTTTCAACATTTGAAATAACCCATTCATCATCAGTTTCATAAAACAGGTTGTCGTTATGCCTGAGTATAAACATCAGCTTCTGCCGATGCTTTGCCTGTGAAATAGACATCTATTTATTGTGGTGCAGAAAGATATCTACGTCAGCTAGCTTGGATTTATTGCGCGAGGATTACTAACATTACACACTTCACAATAAAGTGAGTCAAACAAATAAGAGTGTTGCTGTATCTAATATGTGTACAAGAGTCTACAAAAGGCAGTTCAGCAAAACCGCAACTCTACTGGGCCAAAGAGTGGGAAAAAACACTCACACCCCTCCTCTTTCTTCCTGCTTGGTAAAGACCAGATGATAATAATGTGGAGTATGGAGCCCCAGTGAGCGTCGCTGACCCCTCCTCTTCCACCTCCCTCCTTCCACCAGTCCACCCCCTCATCTTTGAAAGGCCTCCACATGTTTATGGCTCATGCCTGTGGTATGACGATGGATACTCCATATAAAAGCCAGCAGGATCATGGGGTGTTTCAAATATTGCTCTCTGAAGACAGTTGCTGACAAAATGACAGCAGTCATATTTATTTTGGTCAGATAGAAGGGGCACTTAGTGGGAAGTTAGTCAGAAACCCCCACCAAGCCAACCACCTCCTCCTTCTCCTATCATCATAGTCTGCCTCCTCTGAAAAGAATGTACCTATGGGGCAAAGAAGTCCAAGGGACCACTGGTTATAACTTTCTTCTATGATAGAATAGAAGAAGTAGGCATGAGGCAGCATAGGAAACCCAAATCTTGGCGTGAGTATATCACCATAAAATGAGTGCTGATCGCATGGGCCTCGATAATAATTTTTATCCATTTAGGAGAAGATATGAAACATCAGCGCAGAAATGAGGGGAAAAAGAAAAATCTGCGGCAAAGATTTGCAAACATGGGATAGCTGAAACAGAACTTGTGCTAATTTGTGACTGTGACCGCAGGAGTTACCATAACTGCCATTGGCATTGGGATGTTGGAGACCTGGCCAAGGCAATGACAGGTTGATGTCTCTTTCCTCTTTAGCCATGCTGTTATTTCCTCCAACACAATGCAATGCGAACAATAACTTGCGTATACAACATAAAGAAGTAATCAACTAGACGTTGGCAGCTAGTAGTTAAATAAATGAATGATGGAAGTGTGTGCAGTGGGAGATGGTGGTAGGTTGACTCTGTCAGACAATAACCCAGTCCCTGTGTCCAGGTGGCAAAAGACAGCATGGTAGTTCTGAGGCCTTCTCACTAGCTACTGTGTCAGCCCCTATGGAGAATCCTTATTAAATGAAGATTAAGCCGTGCCTCCCACCGTCATAATAGGTTGCAGTGTGAGGAACACATAATCACTATGACAGGGTGGTTGCCAATTTGAGCCCTCCTCTTGTCCTGGGAAAACGCTCCTAACTCTGCTCCTGCTGGCGGGAAAAACTGATCTGGATTGTCCAGGGTGGACATCACTCCACTGTAAATCATTCCACTGTGGCAGAACTCAGAGTGGGATATGTCATCTGTGCACCAGCTCTCCCGTCTTAAAATCCTGAATTCCCATATTGCACACCCAGGGAATGTCAATTGGCATAAAGAGATCAGAACATGGGGTAAGAGAAGTGCAGTGGAAGTCCAACCAGAGCTCAATTGTCATTTGGCTCAACTAAAAGATCTTCAGCAATGACATAAAAATGTTCAATCAATTAGTCTCGTGTTGAAAGTTTCTAGTTTCTTTTAAAAAAAGAAAGAAAAAAAAGCTGTTCTGATGGAGGAAGGATACATCTGACAAAAACACATCCAGAAATGTGTTTGGATGTCAGGTTTCCAAGCCAAACACAGGCCAGACTTAGATGTGATCACGCTGAGTGCGTAACTAAAATGTTCAGAAGTGAATGGTATCTTTCGCCAGAGCTTAAACCCCTTGGCTCAGCAAGTATAAACACCAAAATTGTGTGTCATTCCCTCTTATGCATACACGCAACTTCTTGCTTGTGCATAAAGTCTGGCAGAAACTGAAATTGTTTGGTATCTCAGACATTGAGCACTGCAGAAAAGGTGGTTGAGCTTCCTCCAAAGCAGATTTCAGGCAATCATTGTTTCTAAATGCGTTGGTTTACAGGAGCACAGACTTCGGAACAGATGGTTTGCAGACATAAGGACCAGGAGGTCCACAGCATAGCAGATTCACCACAGAACCAGGCTGGTCTCAGACAGACCTGGCATAAATCCCATCAGTCAACCAAATCCACATGGGTCTGGTTGATCCAGGGCAGATCTGAGTTCACTTTGGTCCTCGGCTCTAGACTTGAAGCGTTTGTGGGGTAAATTAAACAACTGCCCACCTTTCTGCCATGTCCGCTGACCTTAAATACAGACAAAGTCCTTGAGGGGCTTATAGATGTCACACAGAGAAGTAAAGAAGTATACTGATTTGGGGTGGGTTTATTCCCCCTACACTCTTGCCACAAAAAGTGGAACAAAACTTGTTTTGTCAGGGTTTCAAATTGATGGCAGAAGGAACAGGGCATCGTGTCTGCGAGCACTCGTTTTCGCAGATACAGTCTAAACAAAAAATGCACACAGAAGTAATTGTAGCCAGTGTTGGCGGTGTCTGGATGCAGGGACTTAAAAGAAAGACGATAGAGAACGATGGTCTCAGTTGAGTTCTGTAGAGAGGGGTTTCTTTGGTTACACGTATGGGAGCTCAACACTCACACAAAGGCTTGTAGCTCAAAGTACAGGCACATAAACCAAAGGTAAAAGGTCATGACTAGGGTCATAGAAATTGTGAAGCATTTAAAGTGAGTAAAATTTAGAGAAGTTTTACTGATCCACAACTTTGTACTGAAAAACAAATGTTGTCTTGTCTGTTAGCTTTGTGTTTAGCTGCCTTCTGCATGACAAATACGAATCCACCTTTAGCCACAAATCAATATTGAAGATAAGTGTAGATGTCAAGATAAGCCACAGATTACATTACTACATTTATACAACGATTATTTTACCCAAATGCACTTTTGGTGCATTTTGTTTGTTTCCTTACATGACTTCTGCATTTTTGAGACCTGAAAATGCAAACTTGTGAAAACAGGTTCAGTTTGCAATCTTTGTTGTGTAAATAGGAAACTTACTATTCCTTTGAAAATGACAACATCACAGCCCTGCCTTACTTGCATATGCAGAAATAATGTAATTGTAAGAATAAAATATAATGCTAGTCTGTGTGGCCTGCTTTCTGATACGCACTCTTTTAGTTTACTATTGCTCCTCCAATGTAAATTTACTCAATCATCACTATGGTGTCATTCTGTGGCATTGATTTTAAAGTTACATCACCAACCAAAGCCTTGACATATATACCACTTTGTTTTCAGTAGTTTGTCCGTATCCTTTCTGACAGGGATCATTTAAAAAAAATCAATGGCATGTGAAAGCAAAACTTTTCAAGAAATCGATTAAAAAAAAATGTCGTCATGTAAACAGGGTCTAAGAGTATGAGTTTCATGAGCTTGAAGATTTGAAATGGTTTACTCAACAGCTAATGTTAGTGGCGTAGATCAAGCAACTGTTGTACAACCATCACAGTGGGGTGTGTGGGTAAGAGAAGAAAAAATGAGCAAAGCAAAGTTGTCACACATATGTTTGTAACCCAATGAATCTGATGATGGGTTGCTGGGAAATCTCTGTAGGGAATTCCTTAATGGCATCAATATGGAGCAGCCAGGCGCTGTGCTGTTACCACAATCCTCACCTTTCCTCTCCTCTCCTCCCCCCGAGCTCACAAGACAGAGAGGAGGGAATCCAGTCTGTCAATACTGATAGTGCCAGAGCAGCTATTAATAAAGTCTCTTTATTGTTTGTAGGTTGTCCAGAGCACCATCCGGAGGTCAGAAGAGCATTTTGCTTTCCTGACCTCCGGATGGTTATAGCGCTATTGACAGGTTATAACGCTACTGACTGAAGCACATGCCAGCCAAGCTGCCGCTGGACAACATTTCCTCATTTCTCCAGGGATTCTCCAGCACACATTCTCATAATGTATTTTTAGATTTTTTTTTTCCAGATCAATAACAGTACAGTTATTTAATCCTATTGCATTCAAGTGAGCCAAACTATTTAATCACGGATTTAGATGCTTTTAGAATGTTTAAGTAAACTTTGTCCCCTTGCAGCCTTGCTGCATTGTCCTACATGCATTTGTCCTTTTCAACTGGAGAGCACAAATGTTCCACAGAAAATATTTGTAAAATGTTAGTGAAAACCAGCTGGCAAAAGAACGACATTTTTTCTGATTTCAAAGTTTGCTTGGCATTGAAATAGTACTTGTTATGACATACCATGCCATATTTTGTTGGCTATATGCAATCTTTGTCATTTTCATGTGTTGCTATCAGGACAACACTCAATCTGTCAAATATTAACAGCAAATTAATCCCAGCAGTATGAAAGATATGTGGTGTTTACAGCAATAAACAACTTGTATTTGACATAGTTTACAGTTTCCTGTGAAAATCCCTCTCCTCTTGACATTTTTTGGGCATTATTTCTCCGCCTGTGTAAGTTTATTGTGGGGATGACATCTTTGCCAACATAGAGGGGAAAGAAGATCATTTGCATTGTCCTTGTGCACATCACCAAAGCTGGGAGACAGGGATCTGTCAATGGCGTCCAGTGTAATTTAAATACATGGATATGTAGAAATGCAAGCCAGGGTGATCAGATAAGCATTTCCATAAATAGTGCTCTATACCAACATGCTGCATCCTCAGTTTAGTCCACAGCATCTTTATGGTCTGTAGTTACATGCAGTTACATAATTCTATGCCTCTGCAGAACAATGGTGTTTGGTGTCTGATGAGATGTTTGTACCTTAGGTACAAAGTGAGCACTTCTATGTTCATATTTTACTCTGAGTATAAAGTCAGTATTTTGTGGTTGCTGCTTTTAATTTTTTTTTTTAACTAAATGTACTTTAATGCATTATAAAACCATTTGTGAAATTTTAAAATGTGGAAAATGTATCAAGTTGAAACCAGATTGGAGCCCTCTCTATAGAGCAAATACTTCCTTATTAGTATTTTAAAATTTAGCCCCTCCACTCATCTAGGTATGCTATTTTATCAATCTTATTAAGTGAATATGTGACAATGTCAGTGGGCCAAACTTTATCCAATCGTGTTGGATCTCCTTATATTCAACTTCAGCTTCTTACATTTTAAGGTGTATTCATTAAGTTAAGGGTTGTTTTTTTTCACTGGATTTTGCCAAGCGGGTATGTTTCACTCAAAGTCAAGTGGTTGGTAAATAACAATCATGCCTAATTATGAAATTTTCCTTCATCAAACGGCCCTCTGCATTGCTTCCCAAGCTCAGAGAAGCCCTTCTCAACAATGATCCATCGGTGGTTTCATGTTTGTGATAATTAATGGCAGTAACTATGTTCAACAATGCCAAATTTTAATTAAAGAAGGTCATAAAGATCCTTATGAAAGGTCAAGCAGACACAGAAAAGCCCAGAAGAGATGTATGGGGGTTGGGGAGAATTTCCCTGACAAATGGGACAGGGATTTAGGAACTAAATGTGCCATGGAATCACAGTTTCCAACCTAAAAAGCAGCGACTGGCTTACTGGTGCTGAAAAATGAGAAACTATCTGGGTTTATTTCAAGTTTATTTACTCTTTCACCACTTTAATAATGATCCTCCCATTCAACAGTTCAAGCCAAAAATGGAGAAAAAATCCTCGAGGTTAGAATTTTTTCTCTTTCTGTTGAACAATGTTTTTCTTTTTTTGACAGTCTGAGTGATTATCTGCCACTGTAATTGCTTCCTTATTTGGTGAATTAAATATTTACACTTGGCCTATCCTAATCCAACAGTTAGGAAAGACGTAAAAGTAGGCTACATTAGGGGAAAGACATTTATTTCAAAAGCACTGCTAACTGGGGCCATCATCCCAAATGGTGTGTTTGGACCGTCTGAGAGAAATGGTTTACTTTTTGAAAAAAAAAGATATTTTCCTTGCTGCATTCACACACAGAGAAAATTCCAGATTTGACTTCTCATTTAATGGCCTGACGTGCACGTTGTGTGTACTGCAAATATCTCTCAAAGTGACGGGAAAAAACAGAGACGGCCATTGAGGAAACCTGCAGTTCATACGTTGAAGAATTCCATGGAGGAGAGGAAGGGAGATGGGGGGAAAAATATACCTAAGTAAAAGAGTTGGCTTGAACAAGCCTGCTATGGAAAACTACAGATATTTCAAGCATGGAAATGCCACAGTGACCCTTAAAAACAGACGGTAAAAAAAAACAACTGAGTGCACGGCAGAAGGATTACATGAAACAGGTGGAACTCCGAGAGAAGGAAAGAGTTCTCCTGTGGGATACGTGGGCTGTTTTCTTTAATATTCACCAGAGTAGTGTGAAGTGAACATGGATGAGGTTGGGACTGACTGACAGAATATCTCTCACACATCAACATATGGTTGTTTAAAAAACCCTTACCTCTCCTGCAGTGCCTCATGGCCATTTTGCACATCCTGGACTCAGCAATGGTGGGACAGGGTATTGTGTCCTTGGGTGGTTTCTTTACAATGTGTCGCGTCCGGGTCTCCAGACCCCACTTATAGCCACAGGTTTTGTTTCTCCTGGTGCAGGCTCCCCATTCGCTCCACTGTCCCACCTCACAGCCTTCTGCAGAAACATACAGAAACAGTGACATGAAATGAAACCACACAGAGAGTCATTTAGAGGCCACTGGAAGATCCCAGGTCAAGCCTTAATATAGGGTGAAGGAGCTTTACTGGGGTCCTATAACCTCTGTGTGTGTGTGTGTGGTCCTAAGCTAACTACTTGTTTTCCACATCCAGAGTGAAAAAGCCAACAGACTAAATATTAAGTATTGTGTACAGGTAAAAATAAATAAATAATAGGTCAAAGACTCTATTTTTCCTATTCTCTTGACTCTTTATTTTTCACATACCTCCACACTCCATGTTGTCCTCCAACGGGGCAAAGCCCTCGGGGCACTTGTCGAAGCAGCGCCCTTTGTGTAGGTAAAAACCTGACTTACACTTGGTGCAGAAGTCTTTGCTGAAGCAGGACTCACAGTTCTCTATCCTGCACCCTGGAGGAAGACAAGACAGAGAGAAGAGACTCATCACAGTCAAAGAAACTCTCTCATCTGGAGTTGATCGAAAGCTAAGGGGTTTGGGGAATGGGGTTCTTGAAAGGATTATACTGTCTCATCCACACAAAAAAAAAAAAAAAAAAAGTCATTGATACCTTGTGAATCATTTCTCTTTGGAGACTAAATGTATTTCTCAAATCTTGTTTTGCCTGATATTTTCTTTCTTTCATCTCCTTGTTCTTGTTTAGAGTGAGAGAATTAACAGTGTGAAAAGATGACAGATATGGTGAAAAATTATTAGGCTGATCTTTTTTCTACAAACTCTTGCTTCAACAGTCAACAGTGCGGATACAAACGCACAAGCTCGCATGTTTTCAACTAACAGTGTGCAGCAAGAAGAAGAATACATCCAATTACGCTATCTCATCACTGCACACTGCGGTGATATTTCCACAACTGAGGAAGTTAGTTTTCATTTGAGTATGAATGATCACTCATGATGTAAGTGCTGGCCAGCTGTGTGGATCTTTTAAGGTTTGGCTACATTACGAATGGATGAAGGTCGGTTAGGAGGGAAGAGACGTGGTCAACAACAACAACTTCTGCCACCTTGCTAAACAAACACTGGCGCATTTAGTCAACAAAGACAACAGCAGACTGTTCCACCCCCCACCACACCCTGGTGCTGCACTTGACACACTGCGCTGCTTTTACAAAGAAAAGCACAGCGACGAGTCATCAAGCTTTTTCTCTGAAAATAGCACATCAGGCAGGGCCAAATTACAACAACCACACCAACAGGGCGACGCACAGGCCCACATGATTAGAAGGAGCCTTCTTGAGCTGTTTAATTTATGATGCTCCTCAGAACCCATGTGGCCCTATTGCCCAACAGGCTCAGTAGGCTCAATAACCTGCAGCCAATGTCTGTTCCTACTTGCTACTGAGATATGGTGTCATCAGCTCCTCCTCCTCTATCTCACACGGGGACACAACTACTCATTAACGCATGCGCATTTCACGCGTTAAACTGCTGTTAATGTGATTTTTCCACATGTGAGAGCAACAGAGGCTGAGGGCTGCTCTTTTATCTGTGACCCTTGCAAGGCCCAGGGAAGGGAAGGTTCTCACAATCACACCCCTTAATTACACCATCTCCAGCTAACCATCAGGCCTCCTCCTCGACATTCCTCCAAAACGAGGGGGTCCCTCCCCGCTCCACTTTGAACCCTAAAGTATGGCCTCTGCCCACTCACTCTGGTCTCACGCTTTCCCGACCAGTCTAAACAAACCATGGACACACGCACACTTACACGCACAACACACACATACCAATCAGATATGTCTGGAGATAGAACCACAGCAATCAAACTGTTCTCCACATTGTGAAAAAAAGTGCATAAACTAACTATAAACGACCGATTCCAATATTTTCTGTATTTTCACAGCATTCTTATGTCATGAATTCAATCATTTGATATAATGTAGCTTGTTTATGAGTCTGAGAGATGTACAAATACATTTTGCCATCACTTTTTCTTTAATTCTCTTGTTCACTTTATTGTGGCTAGAAAATGAGTCAGTCATCCTTGGGTTTGATACACAACAAGCAAAATACAAGGAGTGGGCTAATAAATCACCAAGCCTAATTGCAAAGCACAAAACTGTCTTTTGCCCGTCACACTCCCTAAGGCCTGTCATCACCTGACAGACTTAAAGCTCCTAAACAAAAAAAATAAAAATAAAAGAGCAAAAGCAAGAACAAGAACAGCTGGTAGTACTCTGAAGCACTTGGGTTGTTGTGCAATCTTCACTTATTGACAGTAAATATGACCAACGCAGATGTGTGAGATACTGTATCTGTGAAGCACCAGTAGCACTTGACATGGATTTGGATCAAAATATCACTGTTTATGTTTTGGATGCGGTTAAGTGATGTCACAAATGCTTGGAAACCATGTTTTCTAAAGTAACAGGTAAGGAATAATGTTGCTCTGACGTGGAGGAGCTGGCTGTCACATTATTGCGGCTCCATGGGAATTAGAATGCAGGGAGGCAAAACTGGAGGTCAGAGGTCACCAGAGAACGCAGCGGGTCGGAAGGGATGACGATAACAGAAATGTATCCTTCTGTCCAGTTATCTGGCAGAAGGCTATCTGGGACAGCGAAGGCTATCTGTGACACTGGAGTAGCTCCAATGCTGATCGCCGGCCGAGTCGGCAGCTTGTCCAGAAACAGATACAGGGGAGCGGGTTCATTCTTCCTGCAGGATTAACCTCTGGACCACCTTTAAAGTCTTCGTGTAGGTGCCTTGGGGAGACTAATGAGAAATAATGAGGTCATCAGATCCCATTGAAGGCCCAATGTTCCCTGGACTTAAATGTATTATCATCATTATGTCCAAGCCTGGTTCTGGTTGTGCTATATTATGAACACAGCAGCAAAAGCCTGACGCTTGAGCGCTGAGAGAGATTTCAAAAATTGTGATTGAAGTGACTGAGGGAGCTCAATTTGAAGAACTCAACACTGTGTGCCAGTTACATCACTGTTACGGCTAGTATTACATTTAGTTTTGTTTTTTGGGGAGTTTGTTTTGTTTTATTTTTTGGGGGGGGGTTTTGGTGCCTGGTGATTTTGCACTTAATTTTTATGCATTTGGGGGTCAAGTTGAGAGATTATGATTAAAAGCTATATGCTTGGTGGATACCAGGCTTCCTGCTGTGCTCTCTATAGAGATCTCATTGATTGAATCCAGTATATTAAAAGCATCATGTCAGCTCTTCTGCAGGCTGACAGCAGCATGTGAACTCACTCTATTTATTTACATTAATATTCACATGTAACAGTCCTTTTTTTGAAGGATAATCAATTTCTCGTGTTGCATTTCACTTTATCTGAAATGGAAGTGGGTTGCCTACCAGTTGAGGCTATAAAGCGCCTCCAGAAAGCTCATAAGACCTGATGTTGAGCAGTAGAAGTGTCCATGTCGTAAAAGGCCTGGCAGTAGGAGGGGGAAAACAACCCCTATTTTTCCACCCTTTCCTCCAAGCTGAGGCGAACAGCTCTGACCTACTCTCAAGGCCCCTGGTTTGGCTGACATGGAAGCTCTGGCTTGCTCGCTGCCACCCAGCCATGTCATGTGGAGTTGTGGATGGCAGAAGTTCATGGCAAAAGCCAGAGCTGCCATGCACTTCCAAACACTCTGTGCTTTGCTGCTGTTTTTCCACATAGTTTATATCTCTACATGCTAGTGTACAGCTAGGTGAAGAAGAAGTGGTACTCCCACCAATCAGCATCTCCCAGAAAGGGAAGAGCAATGGCAGACTTACCAGCGATCCTCCCAACTCATCCAAACCAAGACACAGATACACAGACATGGTGCTTGTATCTGCTCAGCGTCGGCTTACACGGTGGACTCAAGCTTCAGACACTAGCTTAAAACAAATAGAATCTACTGAATTTAGTCTACACAATACATCTTTCATCCAAATGTATTATCCTTGGAGCAGTGCTTGGTTTGGTAGCTCTGGTGTATTATCTGACAAAATTTGAAATATAAAGTAGTAAGCTGTGATGATTACATAGCCCTTGCTAAAGCTCAAAGGCAAAAGGCAACTGGTCATTTGTTGGTTAGACTGAAATGGAAATACCCACAAGTTCAGCATTTGAGCAAGAAGGAAAGAGCATGAAGAGGAACATGGAGAGACAAAGCAGGAAAGAGAGTTTCTGCTGCTGCCAACTTAAGATCGTTAGCGTCTTTGCAGAGCCTTCATACCAATCTGGCTGAAGCCAATGACGCAAAGCCCTTATCTACCTAGAACCCAAAAAGTCTCATGATGTACTTTAACTAACGCGATCTTGGAAAATCCAATCACTTTCTACTTCAAGGCCTAATTTGTTATGACAAAGCATCGGGAAATACAACAGTGGAATTTGGTAACAATCCAAGAAATAGACCAAAAACTAAATCACGATTGGCAATCCCAAAAAATTACCTTTGACAGATGAGCCTCTCATGGCACAAGATGCTGACACTGAAGGAGCTTTGATATTTAATCCATGCTTCCAGGATATTGGCGATGTCAGGTCTTGATCAGAATGGTTTTTTGTTTGGCAGCAAAGAGAGCTGGGATTTCGGCCGCTGAACTGGCGTAAGGCAACTGGGATGGTGGCTAGAGTGTGTGTTTGTGTGTAGTAATCGGGAGTCCATAATACACCGAGAGGGAAGACATTTTTAATGTAACCCTGCTATTACACTGACCTCTCCGCAGTTTTTCTCTTTTCTCTTTTCAGCTCATTACCCTTTCAGCCAGATGGCAGAGTACTGATATGGAATGACAGAACAAGCTATGGACTGGGAAATTACATTAAAATCAAGGTATTATCCAATGTGACTGAGGTGACAACATAACTGCACGACATTTACAGAGATTTGAGTCCACATAAAGCACAATGCTATACAATTGTGACCGTGCAGCAGTAGGTTGACACCCACATAATCTACAGTAGGGTCTCTACTGGGCGGCTGATAAGAACCCCTCTGCCACTGTAGTTACTGCATGTGGTATATGGATCATATCAGCCCACCCATGAGCTGCTGACAAGGAGTTCCTGTACATTAAGGACCCAGGTGTGTGACATGTTGATATACATAAAGGTATTACACAATAAAGAGGCATCACTCTGGAACCAGCCACATCTCATTCACAATTATTCTAACACTTTGGTTTTACGACTATGGACTCCAGCAGAAGTATAGCTGTAAATGCAGAATATTGCAGAAACTATAGCCTCAAATGTTTTTTGGCTCTAATAATAGTGCTAGCTTCTGTCTATTATGTGGATCCATCCTATGCCTTCGTGGCTCTTTCTGTCTAATTTTTTTTGAACCCCCTTTACAAAAACTAAAAGTGAGGTTTCAGTCTGGCTTGAGTAGCTTGTGTTTTCCTTTACTGAAGGAGTGCACAAAAAAATTCTTAAATGAGATAAGATCACACAGACAAACTCTGCTGTAATAATAAGCAGCTGCTCCCTAAGCACTTTCAGAAACTGTGTTTAAAAAGCTCATGATAACAGAGATGTAATGCCACGTTCCAGGCCTCTCTGGAAACCAGGAGCACACAACGGCTCTGCTCATACCAACACAGAGAGACCCTCGCTGTCATTTGACCACTGTGCCTCTGAGCCCACGGATGACAGTCTCCACTGCCAATTCACAAATAAGATTCACTGACCTGACAATTAGCTCACAATCCAATAAGATATCCATTTACGGAGGTTGGACATGAACTTTTTCATAAAATGACATTCGTAGAGCAGCTGAGAATGAGGTTTAAATAGGAAACCGGATTAGTGAGCCATGACTGAAGCAGCGATCACATCAAAGTAGATCACTCTCTGAGATCTGATGCTACGTGACAATACAAGATGTTGTTCTATGAGCAGTTGGTACGGAAAAGGATTCAGATTAACTTGCCACATATCAAGATCGGTTAAAGTCAAAATTTACCCAGCCTAAGGATACAGCGGTTGGGATAGGAGGGTTAAAGTAAAAAATAAAAAGACTTTTCACCACAGAACAAGATGTCTTTCTCCTCCACTTTTCTCTGAGTCATGAAAACAGGGTGAAATGACGGTTACTGGTTAAAAGCAGACCAGATTTTACTTAAAAACCTCTGTGATCACATCAGACTAAATGACACATAAAATCACATAGATTGAGTTTATTTTCTAAAAAGGCATATTCATGCTAGGTACGAATAAAACCATCGGCGTCTGACAATCAGATTCCTTAATAGTTTCATTCATTTGATCTCCTTTCTATAAAAAATATGTTGGGTTTAATTAATGCAGTGCCTTCAAAAGCTTCAATTCCTCTACATCCAACATTTTCTTTATGGTGAACAGGTAACTGAAGTTGACTACATAGAAAGCAGACCAGCCCCAAACATCCAGATAGAGAGTCTCAAACCAATCGACCTAATGGCAACTTGGTTAAATTTTACTTTCAACATGGATGCAAAAAACTGTGATATGGTGATGTGTAATTGCGAATTTCACAACAACAACAACAGGCTGCCATATTTTGGTGGTGTGACCATATGAGTTGCAAGCGAAAAGACTGTTAATGTGTTACAACACATTCAGCATCTGATTATTTTTAAATTGATGGGGAGCTATAATTGCCATATAGGCTAGAAAAGGTTATGTGTCATAGAAAGACATTAGTCAGGATGCAAGCATAACTGTTTCTAAAAGTGTAAGAATGGGAATCCACCGGTTATTTACCATGATGTCAAAGAATAGCTTTTGAATTGACACAAAAAACGCATACTGCACAATAATATGGATTGTCTCAGCATACGGTCAAAAGGCTGGAAAGGGTGTTCAAATTCATTACATATACATAGGTAGATGAAATATCCATGATTGAGGTCCTATTGCAGTGAGAGACAGGGTTCACAGGTTTCCCAACTGTTTTCTGAATGTAGACGAAATGACAGGCCTGCCAAAACCCAACATTTACGTAAGACACCATCCGAATAAACAAAAGGTGCATCTTTCTTACTTGAGGCTAACTACATATCATGTTGAAACATCATGCAACAGTCTGTCAACTCAATGAAAAGAGGATGTAAACACTTACCTAGAAAGCAAGCCCTATATGGTTTATTATTGGCAACTGTAGAATAAGAACCTGACACTAATGAGGAATCACAGGTTGTCCAGGTTACCACGATACCATGAAATCAAATCAATTTTGGCTGGCACAGTTTCTCATCATTTTCAATTTTATTTACAAATCGAGCAAATAGATGTACTTGAATTTAAGGTCACTAGTGATTAGGAAAGCAGAATTACTTCTTTTTTATTCCTGTGGTTGCTACATGTTCACATTGTTGAGCCTAAAGGTCCACACAGCCTCCTCTGGGGCTCCATTTTAGTGCATCTGTCAAGAGTTTGGCTCAGGGAACCAAATGAGTTCAAGTTCCTTTCTGTTTTCATATGAAACACTCAGCCAACACCTCGGGCTCCGTGTAAACCCATAAAGGCTCTCTTTCTCCCGCTTCTCCATGTTAAAATAAGGTTATGAGACTAGGGTGCTACATAAGGAGTAGGGGGAGACATTTCATTAATTGGATGTTAGAGTTTCTCTTTAACAAGAATCATGAGGACGTTTCAATTTTTCATTGTTATTGTTGGAGCTTTTCGAACAATAAAATGTAATTCAGAGTGTGTGAGATTGAAAGTGTGGACTGTTTCAAGTTATTAAACCAAAACAAATCAGTATGTTGAAAGAATGAAATGTATCACTGAAATAATTCACGCAAGCAAAAGTTTAGTATGAGATCACATTTGCCTCCATCATAAATATCCTATTAATCTTAAAGGTTAATGTTTCATTTTGTTGGTTTTAAGGCTTTGTTTTTTCCTCATCAAACGTCAATGAACCCGCAGCAATCGGTGGTGAATCCATTACTGGCTTTTTGCTCAAGGTCAAAAACTGCTATGAACTTTTAGTCTGCCATCAATGGACTAAAACATTTCCAGTTGCCAAGAAATTAAACTGTCTGTTGAAAGTTTTAATGCCTTAATGCTACCATATAATCATCTATGTACTTCTGATGGTATTGAATGACTTCATGTGATGATACAATTGAGTTTGTAACCTTCAGTGCACCTTGTTTGCATTTGGGCTTAGATTTGATGACTGCAAGCATTCTGGTAATAATGGAAGTACAAGGAGTGTCAAAGAGAAATGAGAAACAGCTCTCACGCTAGCTGGATTTCACAGATAAATCCCAAGGGAGGCACAGCTAAGACGAGGGTCCACTACTCGCGTCCACCTGGGTGAACAGATGAGCCGTTCAAATTCTAAGGTATGTGTGTCTCCTCTGGACAATTGACGATAAATCATGTTACGGGAAAAAAAGGGGCAGTTGAGGGGATGTGTGTGTGAGGAGGACAGGGTGATGGGGTGGTGGTGAAAGAAGGAGAGATTCAGCATTGTGGGAAATGGAAGGACAGACAGGGTGGGTTAAATAAGCTTGGTAGGGCTTACTGGAGCACATGTTGAGTTCAGGGCTGCGCATGCCGTAGTATCCTGCCGGACAGTCGTGCAGACACTCCCCATACTGCCGCATCCTCTCCCTCCGCAAAAACAGGAAGAGTTTGGGCTGGCAGTTCACGCAGCCATTGTCCCTGGAGCACACCGAGCAACCTTTACAGATGGGGTATGCTCCATAGCTAGCTGTAGGACACAGACAGAGGAGAAAACAGCAGCAGTCATTAAATAGACAGTACTAAATATGTAAGGGTGTCAGCGCCCCATACACACAAAAACGTTTCTGACGTCAACTTGCAGGTGGCTCACAATTCTCGTTATTTTTTAAAGCTGCGATTCCAACAAGCAACAGTTGGAACTTCTATTTCTGCCTCACCTACAATTGACTACGAGAAATGTCCTGTATGCTTCCTACCTGGTGTGTGATGGTGACGTAAACCTAATGACTCCTGGGTTTGGGTTTTTATTCTGTAACAGTATGTCAAATTAGTTTCAATCACATCATCTCTCATCTGTGGACGGTTTCACCCAAACATAAGGAACAGGTGAACTTCAACCAACTGGTTGACCAGGCTGT